>NC_141820.1:7668840-7691340 GCF_982586985.1 Callionymus lyra | reverse complement strand
GACAATACTACACATATATACTTGTTACTACACTATCACAACACCAGATTCAACTACTCGACAATACTACACATATATACTTGTTACTACACTATCACAACACCAGAGTCAAGTACTGGACAATACTACACATATATACTTGTTACTACACTATCACAACACCAGAGTCAAGTACTGGACAATACTACACATATATACTTGTTACTACACCATCACAACACCAGAGTCAAGTACTGGACAATACTACACATATATACTTGTTACTACAGTATCACGATATATTGTATTGTTGTCCCTGTATCGTGATACACATCATAACAACAGATTCAGGTAAATACACACTCTTAGTTATACAAATTATACTATTAACAAGTAACTTCTACATTTAAACAATAGTTTCTTACTTTTTAAATATACTGTATATATTTTAGTTTAAATACTAACAAATCCAGAAGGTGATTAAAAGTGGATGATGATCCAAACCCCAGAATGATAACTGTGGCTGTGAGAAGGTCTCGTCCGAGCTAGTTTAGCCATGACACATAAAACTGTGATGCAAACAACGGCAGTTAAATAAAGCCTCGGTTGAATGGACGCGCCGGTGCCGAGTCAGCAGCCATTTGACACCCAACACTGGGTCACCACCTTTCCATTTCTGTTTGGGTTTACACTTAAGCTCATGAATCAGCACAGGACACAGGCTTACTACATTTACGAGGCATTATGAAACTCTTTTTTTAATGAGATTAAAAGGTAAACAACAACAATAGGAAAGCCTACAAATCTCTGCAAAGCTGAGCCACAGGGGCCGCCACGCGATTGGTCGCCTGCAGTCATGTGGCACAAACAGACTTAGGATGGAGGAAACCCTTTGCCAAATAAAAAAAACCTGCAAATCCCGCAGCCTCTTAGCGACCTTGTGCAAGCTTTCTGAGAATTATATCATCGGCCATTAGCGGACGAGCAGATCTGGGCCAGTGTTCTGGAGGAGAACGAGCGACCGGCGAGTCTTTGAACTTCTGGACGTGTCCGGCTTCTGATTAATGATTCTGGTTTTCCAGCAGCTCCATTTCTGCAAACCTTCACATGCTCAGTTCCAGGAGAAGACTTTATGTAACTCGCGTGTCCACCTGGTCATGTTGATCAAGTCTAGACTTTGGGGTCAGAAGATTGGACACGATGGTGGACCAAACCTGAGAGTCTTTCTCAATGAAAGTCGATAAAAAAGTCCTGATTCAAAACCATTTTAAAACAGTGCGTGGACTATTATCTATGCTGACTGTTAGCCCACATTTGGTAGAAAATTGTTCAAAAATATCCAAACAATCCTTCAAATTAGCTCAAATACTGCGTCTTGTTAGCAAGTTGAGTTAGCATGTGCTAGCATGAACAAATACTTGACCCACATTGGCTGATCTGAAGAAATATCAATGAGGATCAAATGAATAAAAAATACAGAAAAATGGTGAATGATTTATTTAAAATTATTTAAATGAGCCTCTGAAATAAATATTTTTTGAAAGTGTTACTGAAATAACAACAATTAAAGAAGTTTTTGTTCCCGATTTAATTTTCTCTTAACTCAACATACTGCAAACTACCGCTGCACGATATTGCATGTATTGAATTGCGATATCGATATAAATGCAATATTTTTTTCTTTCACCTAAAAATGTAGCCGCGAGTACTGTAGTGTAGGTACGGGGGTTAAGAAGTAAAACGATGATATTTCCCTTTCGTTTATTTCAGCGCTTCGGTCGCCATAGCAACCGAGCCTAGCAAGCTGCGCCGCACAGTTCACAGACGGACGGAGACGTAAACAACAACGAGACATAGAAGTACAAATTGAAAACTTTACAGAACATAACACTGAATGATCAACCTGTGTATTTAAGAAATGATTGATCCATACAAAAAAATATATAAATTATCGCACATGTTTTCAATATGTATATCACACTTGCCGATATCGCAATATCAATTTTCTTTTCATATACCGTGCAACCCACCTGCAAATCATGAAACACTTGGATTTTTCAATCATAAAAACAGATATCAACTCAAAATACAGTAACAAATAAAGTATTTAAGTAACATTGAAATAAAATGGGGGGGAAACGAGGGAGACACAAATCACTCTATTTCACCCCTTTTACAATTTGCTGCATTTATTTAAAGTTTATATGAACAACAACAGGGTTAAACTCCAGAAAAACATACCTTAAAAAAATACAAATAATAATTTAAAGAAGCAGTTCAGTGTCTTTTAGATTTGTGATTCATGTCAGTTATACCAAGAGGGAAAAAAGCCAAAGTGCGATCAAAATTTGCATCAGAATATATTTCTTAGTTGAAATGCAGATTTGTTTGCTGTATAAAAAAAAACTTTATGGCTCAATAAAGAAAATAATGAAAGTTCTCTCTCACAAATTGCAACATTTAAAAGTCATTATTCATCTTATAAAATCTTCTTCTGTAATCAGAGCAGTTGTATGTCATCAATTCAAGATGTAGAACAATTGAAATTATACACATCTGACCCGCTCTAGTAGAAGAACTCACATTTCTACTCCTTCAATAAACATTTTTATTCATGCAGGCTTTTCCTTGATTTTCTGAGACTCCTGTGTTTGTCTCGGTGTTATCTTGATCTTTTAAGTATATCTTTTATTGAGGATTGTTTTGATTGTTTAAGTGCTTTGTGACCCTGGTCTGGAGAAGTACTCTACAAACATAAATGACTTACAAATATAAGTCATAAAAATCCAGAGCAGATCCTGAGCGATGGAGGCCTGGAAGCTACCGGCCGGAGAAAAGAGACGAACCATCTCGACCACAAGTTGAAGGAGACAGAAAAACCAGAGATCAAGTCAAACCTCACCACACATTTGTCTGAGAGGAAATACTTTCAGTGTTACAGCATCACTGCCTTTAACCTAAGCTGAGGCTTAGTAGCCGAGACTCACACGACCCGTTCAAGAACCCTCATAGTGAAGGTTCTTTTCCGACAGACGTGGACACTCACAGGAGGTCGCTTTTGTTAGTCGACGAGCCTGAGGTCGAATGAGCAAATATTCACATCCATGATGCTCCGGTTAAGAGTTTAACTCCTGGTTTCTATTGAAAGTGAAAGTTCCAGGTTATTGAAGTGCCACAGGTTTTTGGTCTTCAAGCTCGGATGTGTGCAAGACTCTGAGCGTGACATCCGGGTCAATATGCCTCCGTGTTGTCCCTCCCACTGTTATAACAGAACCGAAAAAATACGACACTCATCCTTCTGCTTTCATGCGAAAGAAGAAGACGAGGGGAAGTGGCTGAAGATGACAAGGTACAATTTGGGGAAATAAAAAAAAGTGGAGTTCAAAGAATCAAGACCCTTTTCGACTCGCAGAAGTTTGACCCGGAAGTACTTCTGGGTATTGATTGAAAATCTGCCATATGGGCACCAATTCTGAAAACCTTTACTTATCGAACAAAAAGAAAATGATATCAAACATCGTACAAATCTATTAATTAGTTTAATTCAAACATGATGTTGAGTTTGCAAGTATAAACGAATAATGTTCAATAAATGTTAATGTAAACGAGTGATATATAAACCGTAACTACTTGGTTGGTAAATAAATAAGGGACCACTGTAGAGATACAAGTAGGTTTCAGAAGTTCCTTGACAGACAAGTCTAATGCTAAGACCTTCTTCTTCTGAAGGGTTGCCAGTCGACCAAGTCAGCTTCGTCCAAAACCTGTATCTTCACGAGATCAGTGACCACGAAGCTCACTGGGCTAAATTCCTTTTTTCCCTTTTTTCCTGGTATCTTGTTTCTCAATTTAATGTTTGGATTGGCTGAGCTTTTATAGAGTCGACCGGCACATCCGACAATCACCCGCCCCGTTTTCCTGGGCTTTGGACCAGCACTGGGTTTCCAGGGAAATTTGGGTGGAAGCCTTGACCGATCTCTCGACTGGACCAGTGTTTTTTAATCCTTTGTGAAAAAGATGGAACTGTCCGCTGGTGTGGCAACGAAAATAAAACAACACAACTGGTTTGAATATCAAATGAAAACTCTCCTGACATGTAGTGAATGTTCTTCAAGATACAGTAAGTTCATCATCATGACCATGTTTTACACTTATTACTTTATAAAGTTGCTCTGAAATCTGGGAAAACGAGAGGTTACGAGAGTCCATTATGATGTTATAATGGCTTCACTCCTCCTCCAGCCAGCTGTAAACATGCCCGCTTTGTTTATACAACGAGTCCCTTGGAGGTGGATACTTCCGGGATTCATGACATGCGGTGAAAAACCTCTGTGCTTGACCAATCACAGCAGAGTGGGTGTGGTTATGTTCAACAAGATTTCATCTCCGGTAAAACCAAGTGTTTTCAGTGGGCGGGGCTTAAAGTCATTTTCTAATGTTAATAGTTGTTTTACAAACACATACTGATGAGTACAATAGAGGTTCAACTTCACTAGAACACATTCTTAAAGACCAGAGAAGATTCTAGGGATTATATTCACAACATTGTCTGCTCGTCACACGTCATAAACAGTAGTAACGCGAGGGCAGCGGAGGACAAGGACAACAGCGGTGCTGGGTGGGTTTTGGTATTCCAGGGATTGTTCCTGCCATCGGACATTTTCCTGTTATTGAATTCTTCTCTCGTGGACCATATCCTTCTAGTTCGGTCCTCGTTGACACTCACACAATGCATCAAGAGTCCGCTGCACATGAAGGATTTGAAAGTTATCCATTCCTGGATCCTGTACTGTAAAAAGTACTCCTAGTAATCCGTGAAGAGTCAAACAATTGTTTGGGCTTCTTCACACAAGTGGAGCCGCAGATGGAGATGTAGGCTGGAGTTCAGACCACTCAACGGTGCTTCAAACAAAATAACATATGTTCCCAGTCTGCGCTCGTAGGTGGGCGATGAATGATACTTGCATCGATGGAAAAACACAACGAACCACAAATAGATTCCATCCCAGCCACAACAGATGTTCTTCGGCTGACTGAATGAATTAATGAGTTCACTTTGTATCCGAGCACGGCCAAGAGAAGTTTGCTTTAAAAAAATATTCATTATTTCGAAAATTCAGATTCATTATCTATTATTTATATATTCGTTTATGCTTTACAATAAATAAAATCCTCAAAAATTGTCACTCAAATGCTGTAGTTATTCCACAAATTACTTGGTTTGCCTTTTGAATATTATATATTTTATACATTTACAACTATTGTTGCTAACATTCTTATTAAGTATTTAATCAACCTTTTTCGTTTATATTTTTTACAGTATAATTACTTTTTTTCCCCCAAGATGGCGCACTGCACTTTTATTAATATTAATTATATTAATATTACCATATTATTATAGTATATACTAATTAACATCACTTTCAAGTTGTATTTCTAAAATATATATATATTATTTTATTTTAAACTTAATTTTAGTAAAAACTAAAAAAAATACATTCCGATTTTCTTTTCCTTGATGAATACACAATAAAACTTGTGGCAACATATTTTAGATTTCCATTTTTTTTAAATTCTCAACTTTTAAACATCAAAGCAGGTGGAATTTGTACAAACTAAATATATATTTTATCCGTCGGTTATTGAGGTAGTAGTGTGTATGAGCAAGACTTGATACGATACATATGACGATAAAGGGCGATGATACGAGATACAGTAATATATAGTTAGTAGAGATAGTGTAATAACAAGGATATATGAGTAGTATTGTCCAGTACTTCACTCTGGTGTTGTAGTATTTACAGACCACATGACTCTTGACAAAGTCATAACTAATTTAATTTGTTTTCAAACCAAAATATGTCCAAACATCAGCTTTAAAAGCTGCTGGACTCACTGTATCCTCTCGTCCTCAGTCATCTCTGGGACTAAAATGTATCTTTAATGGCCGGAAGTTTAATTGCAACATAAAAAATGCACAAACACTGTGAATATATTAATGTAAATTGTATATGAAAATAAATATATTTTTATTTTAAACACACATTATTGAAATACGTACCATAATATAAATATTTCAAATAAAGGGAATATGAGGACAAAAATATTGTAGAAAAATGTATACAATGCTGTTGAATATTGATACAGTATCACAAATACAGTATACAGTATATATATTGTGATATGGAGTATCTATAATATTTCTACTAAGAAAAGAGGTCAGAGTCACTTGGGTTGGTAAAGACCATGGTCTGGAGTAGCTTGAAAATCCATTTGTGATCCATTATAGAGATGATTAGAAACTTATATAACGTACACACTGTAATAATGTGGAACTAAACACTCAAACTTGTATTCACCACAGAGCAGGGCTGCTACTTGATTTTCTACTTTGAAACACCAATAAAACAGGGAAAGTAATCACAACCACATTTGGCCGATGAAGGAGAGTCAGATCTGAGCCGGTTCCTCCGTCGTTTAACTTTGTTCTCGCTTTCAATCCCATCCCTCTCTTCCGAGCCCGGGTTGGAGTTTGATCAAATGTTGAGCGAATGAAGGCGAGATCACAGATGCACGGTGAAGCAATGAGTCCGACATCACCAGGACGAGGTTTTACATTTGATGTATTCGTCGCCATCATTGAGGACCAGTGCCGAGTCGGTTTATTTGGCCCACCAGATGCTAGGCTAAAAAATGTTGAACTGATGACATAAAAAAGTGCTGTTTTTACGATGATATAAGGGACAAAGATTATGGATGTCCATCATCTTAACGAGTAAAGATGGAATTTGTTCGGTGAAGGAGAACAAATGCAGAGATAAATAAGATAAATTAACCCTTCAAAATATATATATATATATATATAAAAAAAAAATCCCTACCTTTTGTTAAGTTCATACACAATTTTTCGGCCCTGGACTTGAAGATTTTGGCCACTTGTGCGCCATGCAAGTTTGAGACTCCTGGTTTAAGAGGTCACATGAGTTTGATACCCCTGGTTTAGAAGGACACGTGAGTTCAACACCACTGGTTTAGGAGGACACTCGAGTTCGACACCCCTGGTTTAGGAGGACAAGTGAGTTTGACACCCTTGTTTTAGGGGGACACATAAGTTTGACACCCATGGTTTAGGAGGACACGTGAGTTCAACATCCCCTGGTTTAGGAGGACATGTGAGTTTGACACCCCTGGTTTAGGAGGACAAGTGAGTTTGACACCCTTGTTTTAGGGGGACACATAAGTTTGACACCCATGGTTTAGGAGGACACGTGAGTTCAACATCCCCTGGTTTAGGAGGACATGTGAGTTTGACACCCCTGGTTTAGGAGGACAAGTGAGTTTGACACCCCTGGTTTAGGGGGACACATTAGTTCCACACCCCTGGTTTAGGGGGACACATGAGTTCGACACCCCCGGTTTAGGAGGACATGTGAGTTTGACACCCCTGGTTTAAGAGGACACATGAGTTCAACACCCCTGGTTTAGGAGGACATGTGAGTTTGACACCCCTGGTTTAAGAGGACACATGAGTTCAAAACCCCTGGTTTAGGAGGACATGTGAGTTTGACACCCCTGGTTTAAAAGTATACATCTTTTAATCGAAACATGACTTCACTTTTTGCAAGACTCACTATGTTTACTTCAGATGATCCAACAGTGGTGAAAAGTCGACCAACAGGACAAGGCAGTAGTGAATTCTACACAAATGATGAACCGATAGACTATTGGCCTCATTCTGCCTGCAATACAATTTCATAATGTCTATCATTAATTCTCACCTTTTCATAAAAAGCTTCTCATTTTACCTCCCCTTTGGCATTACTCTTTTGACATGAAACACAAAAATGGTTTTCTGTGGCTCTAGATAACGTGTCAAGTATGTTGATCTATAAAGATTCCAGTTAAGATAAGAAATGATTCTTCCTAAAAGATTAAAACTTGTTGATGTAAGAGAAAACAAATGCAGATTATTCAGATAAATCAAAAAGACAACATCAAAATTTGCATTTTACTCCAGACATTTTTTGTAAATACTAAATTAGTTCGGGTCGCAACTTGTACCGTTAAAAGATATTTGAACCGTGTTCCAGTTCGTCACGCCCAGTCTCAATACACAAACATTTTTCCATCAACTTCTTCTTGTAATGGCTTGCTTGGAGCTCCCAGCTAGTCGGGGAAAGAGGTCGCCCTTCTCTTGACATTTAAGTCGCTCGTGAACTTCATTTAAAGTCTCGACCACAGGACTCTTCGGCTAAGAGTAACAATAACTACGACGCTATAGCTAGACATCAACAGGTTACATATACATAACTGCGCTGCTAGTAAAACAGGGATAACGAAGCTTATTTTTGAGTAGCTTTATTTGATGGGTTTATTGTGTCAGCGTGTTAAACATCTAACTAATGTTTACTGTTGTGTTTCTAGTAGCCTCCGGTGTGAGGCGAACAGTACCAGCCAGTGTGAGTCCAGAGTAATACTATCAAACTTGGCAACCAGGTCGTGGTCATTTATATCCTCTGAGCTACGTTTTCACTGCTGCCATCAGCCAGGAGCAGTTGTTTACCCAGAGAAAATATACACTAAAAACTACTAAGTTAAAGTCAGTATATACTACGTTGGTTTGTCACTTGTTTGCTCGTGTAGTTTTTCACTGTAAACTTCTTTATTTTTTCAATTCAACTACTACAATTGTTTGATTTTAGTTGAAAGTTGTTGGATTATAGTTGAAAATTGTTTGATTATTGATGAAAATTGTTTGATTATAGTTGAAAATTGTTTGATTATAGTTGAAAATTGTTTGATTATAGTTGAAAATTGTTTGATTATAGTTGATAATTGTTTGATTATAGTTGAAAATTGTTTGATTATAGTTGAAAATTGTTTGATTATAGTTGATAATTGTTTGATTATAGTGGAAAATTGTTTGATTATAGTTGAAAATTGTTTGATTATAGTTGAAAATTGTTTGATTATAGTTGAAAATTGTTTGATTATTGATGAAAATTGTTTGATTACAGTTGAAAATTGTTTGATTATAGTTGAAAATTGTTTGATTATAGTTTAAAAATTGTTTGATTACAGTTGAAAATTGTTTGATTATAGTTGAAAATTGTTGGATTATAGTTGATAATTGTTTGATTATTGATGAAAATTGTTTGATTAAAGTTGAAAATTGTTTGATTATAGTTGAAAATTGTTGGATTATAGTTGAAAATTGTTTGATTATAGTTGAAAATTGTTTGATTATAGTTGAAAATTGTTTGATTATAGTTGAAAATTGTTGGATTATAGTTGATAATTGTTTGATTATTGATGAAAATTGTTTGATTTTAGTTGAAAATTGTTTGATTATAGTTGAAAATTGTTTGATTATAGTTGAAAATTGTTTGATTATAGTTGAAAATTGTTGGATTATAGTTGAAAATTGTTTGATTATAGTTGAAAATTGTTTGATTATAGTTGAAAATTGTTTGATTATAGTTGAAAATTGTTTGATTATAGTTGAAAATTGTTGGATTATAATTGAAAATTGTTTGATTATAGTTGAAAATTGTTGGATTATAATTGAAAATTGTTTGATTATAGTTGAAAATTGTTTGATTATAGTTGAAAATTGTTGGATTATAGTTGAAAATTGTTTGATTATAGTTGAAAATTGTTTGATTACAGTTGAAAATTGTTTGATTATAGTTGAAAATTGTTTCATTATAGTTAAAAATTGTTTCATTATAGTTGAACTCTTACTACTTATTACTATAAATATGTCTTAATGTTGATTGTTACTTGTTGTGGTGGTTATTTGCATTTTTCTTGTTGATGCAAATGTTTCTTTTACATTATTTTTATCCTTGTGGTATTAAAAAAAACAGTTTAACGGAATACTTTCCCGAGTATCGGTACCGATAGTGTTGTGACATTGTTATTATGGGTATTGAAACTTGCGTTCGATACCAAGCCCTGTTTAAACCATAACCACATCTCTCTTGACGACCAACACGAGCGAACATCGTGTCGACCTCTGGCTCGATACACGAAGTCAGGCTGATCCCAGGCCAGCGTCGCTCTTTCACTCGGCGCTGGACTCGCTCACACCTATCGACCCGACAGCACACATTTGTTGGACGCGTTCAATTCATTCACAGAGCAGCGGCCGAAGCTTCCGGCGGACGCTTATCGATCGGAACGTCACCTTCAAATAAATGCAGTAAACAATAGTTGGTGAAAAGAAACAGGGTGTTCGGTGAGAACTGATCCCTCAGCAGAGTTTACTGCTCCAGTCACGAGACGAACAGATGCTTCACTGGAAACACGAGGATTCATGAAAATAAATGTTGTCGATTTATATTAGTTTATGCACATGTTTGTTTGCATTAAACACTGATGAATAATCAAATTAACGTAACAACATGAATAATTAATAAACTAAATAACATTTGTTTGGTTATAGTTGAAAATTGTTTGATTATAGTTGAAAATTGTTAGATTATAGTTGAAAATTGTTGGATTATAGTTGAAAATTGTTGGATTATAGTTGAAAATTGTTTGATTCTAGTTGAAAATTGTTTGATTCTAGTTGAATATTGTTTGATTATAGTTGAAAATTGTTTGATTATAGTTGAAAAATGTTTGATTATAGTTGAAAAATGTTTGATTATTGTTGAAAAATGTTTGATTATCGTTGAAAAATGTTTGATTATAGTTGAAAATTGTTTGATTATAGTTGAAAAATGTTTGATTATAGTTGAAAAATGTTTGATTATCGTTGAAAAATGTTTGATTATAGTTGAAAATTGTTGGATTATAGTTGAAAATTGTTTGATTCTAGTTAAATATTGTTTGATTATAGTTGAAAATTGTTTGATTATAGTTGAAAATTGTTTGGTTATATTTGAAAATTGTTTGATTATAGTTGAAAATTGTTTGATTAAAGTTGAAAAATGTTTGATTATAGTTGAAAATTGTTTGGTTATATTTGAAAATTGTTTGATTATATTTGAAAATTGTTTGGTTATATTTTAAAATTGTTTGATTATAGTTGAAAATTGTTTGATTAGTTGAACATTTTTTGATTATAGTTGAAAATTGTTTGGTTATATTTGAAAATTGTTTGATTATATTTGAAAATTGTTTGGTTATATTTTAAAATTCTTTGATTATAGTTGAAAATTGTTTGATTATAGTTTAAAATTGTTTGATTATAGTTGAAAATTGTTTGGTTATATTTGAAAATTGTTTGATTATATTTGAAAATTGTTTGGTTATATTTTAAAATTGTTTGATTATATTTGAAAATTGTTTGGTTATATTTTAAAATTGTTTGATTATAGTTGAAAATTGTTTGATTAAAGTTGAAAATTGTTTGATTATAGTTGAAAATTTTTTGATTATAGTTGAAAATTGTTTGATTTTAGTGGAAAATTGTTTGATTATATTTGAAAATTGTTTGATTATAGTTGAAAATTGTTTGATTATAGTTGAAAATTGTTTGATTATAGTTGAAAATTGTTTGATTACAGTTGAAAAATGATTCTATTAAACTGCTGGTTCGAGTGGATGAAGGTGAATGAATCCAGAATGAAATTCTCTTCCACATGAACGACACGAAGACCATTGATTCTCTTTTAAAGCAAGTATTTGCAGCAGCGAGCTCTTCCTCTGGCGTGTGCAGCCGTGAACACAGGAGGATGAAAGAAACCACGAGAAGATCTTCAAGAACGACACGGTTTGACCAGAGAATCTCTTGATCTTCTCGACACACGAGCTTCTTGAACTCAAACATTCTTGTTTCTCTCGTATCTTTAATGAATAAATTAATGTTTAACACTTCAGTGCATTTCATCTTCTTGAAAGCTCAGATTAAAACTAGTTCTTCCAGTTTCCAACATCAAGATTATTTATGGATTTCCTATCTAGAGAATATCACAGAGAAACACGTAGTTCTTTTACTCAGAATTAAAGCACGAGGAATGAATGAGTCCCTGAGTCTATTAGTGTTGCATCATGGGAGCAGAATTCCTAGCCCAGCATCAACACAATTAAATACAAGTTATATGAAGAATTCAAAACAACTTCTTTTACTTAAATACAACATGTTGTTCGCAGGTAAAAACTCCAGATTATACTTTTGTAGAACTATTTGCAGCGGCAGGAAAAAAGTGTTAAGAAATGTGTTGATGTTGAAGTTTTAAGGCATTAATTTGACACAAAAAAACAAGTTATTTTAGCATGAATTCAAGTGAACATGTAAACACACCTGTAGCATCTCGTGAAATCACACGTGTTTTATCTTTTCTTTCAGTCCTTTAAAGAAAAAAGAAGTCGAGTCGAGTGTGTCTGTGACGACTTTTCATTTTGTACTGCAGCAATAAATACAATACATATCGTTAGTATTTATTAGTAATAGAATTTCTGTTAGATATTAAAATAGATATTTATTATCTATTTTAATATCTAACAGAAAATCTATTTTAATAAGTAGGTCTTTACTCAAATTTAAAAAATGAATTAAAATGAAATATATTAATTTAAAAAGTTTTTTTAGTTTGTATAATAATAACACAAAATATTACTATACACATATATATACACATATACACACACATACACATATATAGACATACATATACACATATATAGACATGCATATACACACATATATACACACGCAAATACACACACATATACACACATAATTACACACACATGTACACACATACACACATATATACACAAGCATATACAAGCGCATACACACATACAGATATATACACACATAGACACACATACACACATATATACACACTCATATACACACACATACACACATATATACACACTCATATACACGCACATACACACATATATACACACATATACACACGCACATACACACATATATACACACACATACACACATATATACACACGCACATACACACATATATACACACATATACACACATATATACACACACATACACACGCATATACACTCACATATATACACATGCATACACACATACGCACACATTTAATCACATATATACACACGCACATACACACATATATACACACACATACACACATATATACACACGCACATACACACATATATACACACATATACACACATATATACACACACATACACACGCATATACACTCACATATATACACATGCATACACACATACGCACACATTTAATCACATATATACACACATACTGTGTTTATCTCAGTATTATCTTGATCTTTTAAGTATATATTTTATTGAGTATTGTTTTGATTGTTATGTGACCCTGGTCTAGAAAAGCTCTATAAATATAAATTACTTACTTACTATATACACCACAACATGAAAGAAATCCAAGGTTGACAGTATAAACAAGATTGTAACCATGGAAACAACACAATAGATAAACAACATAATGGAAGAAAATAAAAATCGACCATAAAGAAGGCGATCGAGAAGCTTTGACGACGAGAGATTAAGTTTCATTGTCTACGTTCAACACAGCGAGAAACAAGTCGCTCTTTCATCGGCGACGCACACTTTTGTCGACGCCGTGGACGCGTGTGCGTCGCCGACAAACGAGCCGAGCTCGGCTAAATAGCCGGTGATTAGGACGCGTCGGCGTCTGTAACTGCCGCTCATTAGCATCGGAGAGCGAGCGGCGCCGGAAACCAAAGCCCGGGCCGAGGCTATAATGGGGGGTCGGGGGTTCGACTGCACATCCCTGAGCTATATTCTGCTCTGTGACCGTCACTAAACCACAGACTCACAACGTCATGTGACCACATCGACGCCCCTTCCTGTCTCTGGAGCTCCACTTCCTGTCTGCACCGGCGGGAACTAGAGCCGTCGTTAGATTTGTCAAAAACGTCTTTAAATTATACTTGAATTATGGACGTGTTTAGTTAAACTAATGTGGCAATTATTACCTCTGCCAAGGAGGTTTGGTCTAAGTTTGTCGTTCTTCAAAGATTTCAGGGAATGTTTAATGAAAATGATAATGGAAATGATAAAAATCTCTAAATTTAGGAAAATGTTGTCACGACATGATCTGGATCTTATAATCTATGTGTTTGTGTCGTTTATACTATTGTAACAGTTTATTTTGTGTCTAAACAAGAAGGATGTGTCAGAATTCTGAGCCGCTCTAGTAGAAGAACTCACATTTCTCTGATCCTTAAAACTCTTCACTGGCTGCCAGTTTCTTTCAGGATCAATTTAAAAGTTAAAAATTGTTTGATTATAGTTGAAAATTGTTTGATTATAGTTGAAAATTGTTTGATTATAGTTGAAAATTGTTTGATAACAGTTGAAAATTGTTTGATTACAGTTGAAAATTGTTTGATTATAGTTGAAAATTGTTTGATTACAGTTGAAAATTGTTTGATTATAGTTGAAAATTGTTTGATTACAGTTGAAAATTGTTTGATTACAGTTGAAAATTGTTTGATTATAGTTGAAAATTGTTTGATTACAGTTGAAAATTGTTTGATTATAGTTGAAAATTGTTTGATTACAGTTGAAAATTGTTTGATTATAGTTGAAAATTGTTTGATAACAGTTGAAAATTGTTTGATTATAGTTGAAAATTGTTTGATAACAGTTGAAAATTGTTTGATTATAGTTGAAAATTGTTTGATAACAGTTGAAAATTGTTTGATTATAGTTGAAAATTGTTTGATAACAGTTGAAAATTGTTTGATAACAGTTGAAAATTGTTTGATTATAGTTGAAAATTGTTTGATAACAGTTGAAAATGGTTTCATTTAAGTTGAAAATTGTTTGATTTTAGTTTAAAATTGTTTGATTATAGTTGAAAATGGTTTCATTTAAGTTGAAATTGTTTGATTATAGTTTAAAATTGTTTGATTATAGTTGAAAATGGTTTCATTTAAGTTGAAATTGTTTGATTATAGTTTAAAATTGTTTGATTATAGTTGAAAATGGTTTCATTTAAGTTGAAATTGTTTGATTATAGTTGAAAATTGTTTGATTATAGTTGAAAATTGTTTGATTATAGTTGAAAATTGTTTGATTATAGTTGAAAATGGTTTCATTTAAGTTGAAATTGTTTGATTATAGTTGAAAATTGTTTTAATTATAGTTGAAAATTTTTAGATTATAGTTGAAAATTGTTTTAATTATAGTTGAAAATAGTTTTATTACAGTTGAACATTATTTGATTATAGTTTAATGGTTTTGATTATAGTTGAAAATTGTGTACTATATATACATATATATATATATGTATATATATATAACTTCCGTCTTATCTAGTCTAAACTAGTGGAGTCAAAGAAACAACGACCTGAGCAGTAAAAACAAGTCGCTCTCATGTGAGTGCAGCTGCTGACACAGTCAAGGTATCATCATCACATACAAGCGTTAAAAACACATTTCAAATCGAAAAGTGTCAAAAGCCCTCGAGGAAGGATTTATTATTTGACTTCTTCTTCTAATATTTTCTCAACTAATTCAGTTTGTTTTGTGTTCATTTCTGAACAAATATTAAATGTTCATGTTTTAACCGAGCGTAACTGCCGATCTGTTATTACGATGTCATTGATGGAAGAATCAACTCAGTGATTGAATTGTTGTCTCCAGTTCTGAAGATTACAGTCAGAGTTACAGTTACTGTTACAGTCACAGTCACAGTTACAGTTACAGTTACAGTCACAGTCAGAGTTACAGTTACTGTTACAGTCACAGTCACAGTTACAGTTACAGTTACTGTTACAGTCACAGTCACAGTTACAGTTACAGTTACAGTTACAGTCACAGTTACAGTCAGAGTTACAGTTACTGTTACAGTCACAGTCACAGTTACAGTTACAGTCACAGTTACAGTCAGAGTTACAGTTACTGTTACAGTCACAGTTACAGTTACAGTTACAGTCACAGTCACAGTTACTGTTACAGTCACAGTCACAGTTACAGTTACAGTCACAGTTACAGTCAGAGTTACAGTTACTGTTACAGTCACAGTCACAGTCACAGTCACAGTTACAGTTACAGTCACAGTTACAGTCAGAGTTACAGTTACTGTTACAGTCACAGTCACAGTCACAGTTACAGTTACAGTCACAGTTACAGTCAGAGTTACAGTCACAGTTACAGTTACAGTTACAGTCACAGTTACAGTCAGAGTTACAGTTACTGTTACAGTCACAGTTACAGTTACAGTCACAGTTACAGTCAGAGTTACAGTCAGAGTTACAGTTACTGTTACAGTCACAGTCACATTACAGTTACAGTTACAGTCACAGTCACAGTCACAGTTACAGTCAGAGTTACAGTTACTGTTACAGTCACAGTCACAGTTACAGTCACAGTCACAGTCACAGTCAGAGTTACAGTTACAGTCACAGTCAGAGTTACAGTCAGAGTTACAGTTACTGTTACAGTCACAGTCACAGTCACAGTCACAGTCACAGTCACAGTTACAGTTACAGTCACAGTCACAGTTACAGTTACAGTCACAGTTACAGTCAGAGTTACAGTTACTGTTACAGTCACAGTCACAGTCACAGTCACAGTTACAGTTACAGTCACAGTTACAGTCAGAGTTACAGTTACTGTTACAGTCACAGTCACAGTCACAGTTACAGTTACAGTCACAGTTACAGTCAGAGTTACAGTCACAGTTACAGTTACAGTTACAGTCACAGTTACAGTCAGAGTTACAGTTACTGTTACAGTCACAGTCACAGTTACAGTTACAGTCACAGTTACAGTCAGAGTTACAGTCAGAGTTACAGTTACTGTTACAGTCACAGTCACATTACAGTTACAGTTACAGTCACAGTCACAGTTACAGTCAGAGTTACAGTTACTGTTACAGTCACAGTCACAGTTACAGTTACAGTCACAGTCACAGTCACAGTCAGAGTTACAGTTACAGTCACAGTCAGAGTTACAGTCAGAGTTACAGTTACTGTTACAGTCACAGTCACAGTCAGAGTTACAGTTACTGTCACAGTCACAGTCACAGTCAGAGTTACAGTCAGAGTTACAGTTACTGTCACAGTCACAGTCAGAGTTACAGTCAGAGTTACAGTTACAATCACAGTCAGAGTTACAGTCAGAGTTACAGTTACAGTCACAGTCAGAGTTACAGTCAGAGTTACAGTTACAGTTACAGTCACAGTCACAGTCAGAGTTACAGTCACAGTCACAGTTACAGTTACATTTACAGTTACAGTCACAGTTACAGTCAGAGTTACAGTTACTGTTACAGTCACAGTCACAGTCACAGTCACAGTTACAGTAACAGTCACAGTCACAGTCACAGTTACAGTCAGAGTTACAGTTACTGTTACAGTCACAGTCAGAGTTACAGTCAGAGTTACAGTTACAGTCACAGTCAGAGTTACAGTTACTGTTACAGTCACAGTCACAGTTACAGTTACAGTTACTGTTACAGTCACAGTCACAGTCACAGTCACAGTCACATTTACAGTTACAGTCACAGTCAGAGGTACAGTCACAATTACAGTTACAGTCACAGTCACAGTCAGAGTTACAGTTACAGTCACAGTCAGAGTTACAATTACAGTTACAGTCACAGTCACAGTTACAGTTACAGTTACAGTTACAGTTACAGTCACAGTTACAGTCACAGTTACAGTCAGAGTTACAGTTACAGTCACAGTTACAGTTACAGTCACAGTCGGAGTTACAGTTACAGTTGCAGTCACAGTCACAGTCATAGTCAGAGTTACAGTCAGAGTTACAGTTACAGTTACAGTCACAGTCAGAGTTACAGTTACAGTTACAGTTACAGTTACAGTCACAGTCACAGTCACAGTTACAGTCAGAGTTACAGTCAGAGTTACAGTTACAGTTACAGTCACAGTCACAGTCACAGTTACAGTTACAGTTACAGTTACAGTCACAGTCACAGTCACAGTCAGAGTTACAGTTACAGTCAGAGTTACAGTTACAGTCACAGTGAGAGTTACAATTACAGTTACAGTTACAGTTACAGTCACAGTCACAGTCAAAGTCAGAGTTACAGTTACAGTTACAGTCACAGTCACAGTCACAGTTACAGTTACAGTTACAGTCACAGTCACAGTCACAGTTACAGTTACAGTCAGAGTTACAGTTACAGTCACAGTCAGAGTTACAATTACAGTTACAGTTACAGTCACAGTCACAGTCACAGTTACAGTCACAGTTACAGTCAGAGTTACAGTTACAGTCACAGTTACAGTTACAGTCACAGTCGGAGTTACAGTTACAGTTGCAGTCACAGTCACAGTCATAGTCAGAGTTACAGTCAGAGTTACAGTTACAGTTACAGTTACAGTTACAGTCACAGTCACAGTCACAGTTACAGTTACAGTCAGAGTTACAGTTACAGTCACAGTCAGAGTTACAATTACAGTTACAGTTACAGTCACAGTCACAGTCACAGTTACAGTTACAGTTACAGTTACAGTCACAGTCACAGTCACAGTCAGAGTTACAGTTACAGTCAGAGTTACAGTTACAGTCACAGTGAGAGTTACAATTACAGTTACAGTTACAGTTACAGTCACAGTCACAGTCAAAGTCAGAGTTACAGTTACAGTTACAGTCACAGTCACAGTCACAGTTACAGTTACAGTTACAGTCACAGTCACAGTCACAGTTACAGTTACAGTCAGAGTTACAGTTACAGTCACAGTCAGAGTTACAATTACAGTTACAGTTACAGTCACAGTCACAGTCAGAGTTACAGTTACAGTTACAGTCACAGTCACAGTCACAGTCACAGTCACAGTCACAGTCACAGTTACAGTCAGAGTTACAGTTACAGTCACAGTCAGAGTTACAGTCAGAGTTACAGTTACAGTCACAGTTACAGTTACAGCCACAGTCAGAGTTACAGTTACAGTCACAGTCAGAGTTACAGTCACAGTCACAGTCACAGTCACAGTTACAGTTACAGTTACAGTCAGAGTTACAGTTACAGTTACAGTCACAGTCAGAGTTACAGTCAGAGTTACAGTTACAGTCACAGTCACAGTCAGAGTTACAGTTACAGTTACAGTTACAGTTACAGTTACAGTCATAGTCAGAGTTACAGTCAGAGTTACAGTTACAGTTACAGTCACAGTTACAGTCAGAGTTACGTTTACAGTCACAGTTACAGTTACAGTCACAGTCAGAGTTACAGTCACAGTCACAGTCAATGAAAATTGTTTGATTATAATTGAAAATTGTTTGATTATAGTTGAAAATTGTTTGATTATAGTTGAAATTGTTTGATGTTTGCTCAGTTAAAGTTCAAGTTTGATGGACACATTGATCTCAAACACAGACGACTCTGCCATGTGTTCGTGCTTCAACGACTTTCAGTTTTCAGCACCTCCTCTCAGTCACGGTGTCGGAGCAAACATGTGCAGCAGCAGAATCTCTATCTTGTTATTACTGATTAGCATTCAGGAGCAAGAGTCAAGTTCAAAACCACAAAACATTCCTGTTTTGTTATTCATGTTTTTGATTATTAGTATAGTATTTATGTTTTACTGATAAATTGTTCGTCTGACTCCTATCATGGCGCTCTCACTTGAGCAATAAGTTTAAATATACACAAATATACACAAATATACATTTCTTTAGATCCGGGAAGTTGTCACAGCAGCAAGTTCATGGTCGAAAGATTCAACACTAACACACATTAGATTAAACACACAGTGCAAACATTATACAATAAAATGGTAATAATAATAATATAGTAAATATTAACAATATCGCATAAGTCGTAGTGCAAATTACAAGAATATACATAAGTATATACTATATTTGTTGGTGTCTAAGAAAATATTGATACAGAGTTATATATCGCAAAAAGAATTCACAATACTGAAGTGATATTCAACAACATTTTTAATTTATTTTGAATGTATATTTTATGCTTTAAAATCATAATTTATTATTGTTATAGATTGCTATGGTTTATATTTCAATAAAGTGTGTGAAAAATCGAATAAGTGTTTTTTTTTATCTCCAATTCCCGCAGCTAGAGGAACAATTAAATCCCATGAGATCCTGGCGATGACTGAGGACGGGAGGATACAGCGGAATTAAAAATATATTTAGTGTGCTGTTATTTTTAGGTATAATCAATTAAAATTATACTTATTTAAAGTTGGAGGGGTCATGTGGTCTGTAAATTCTGCAACACCAGAGTCAAGTACTCGACAATACACATATGTCCTTGTTACTACAGTATCACAACACCAGAGTCAAGTACTCGACGATACTATAAATATATCCTTGTTACTACACTATAAAAATGTTTTGTATCGCTGTCTCTGTAGGGTGATATGCATCATATCAACAGATTTTTGGTGTTACGTCCTTTGACTCAAAAAGATAATAAAGTTCCGCGAGATGACTGAGGACGAGAGGATACAGTGACTCGAGCAGCTTTTAAAGCTGATGTTTGGACATATTTTGGTTTGAAAAAAAAATGAAAGCAGTTACGACTTCGTCAAGAGTCATGTGGTCTGTAAATACTACAACACCAGAGTCAAGTACTCGACAACGTATTGTATCGCTGCCTCTGTGTCGTGATACGTATTTTATCAACAGATATTTGCCATTATGTTCTTTGAATCTAAAGAGACAATTACATTCTGTGAGATTCCAGCGATGACTGAGAATGAGAGGATACACTCAACTACAGGAGCTTTTAAAGCTGATGTTTGTTCATATTTTGGTTTTTAAAACAAATGAAATCAGTTACGACTTCGTCATGAGTCATGTGATTCTGCAACACCAGTGTCAAGTACTCGATAATACTACACATATATACTTGTTACTACACTACCACAACACCAGTGTCAAGTACTCGACAATACTACACATATATCCTTGTTACTACACTATCACAACACCAGATTCAAGTACTCGACAATACTACACATATATACTTGTTACTACACTATCACAACACCAGAGTGAAGTACTCGACAATACTACACATATATACTTGTTACTACACTATCACAACACCAGATTCAAGTACTCGACAATACTACACATACAGTATATACTTGTTACTACAATATCACAACACCAGAGTGAAGTACTCAACAATACTACACATATATACTTGTTACTACAGCATAACAATGTATCACCGTATATATATACCGTACTGTTGTCCCGGTATCGTATTATGTATCGCCTGATCCAGACTAATTTGACAATGTTTTCATTGATCCCTGAATAAATAGTTAAGAAATACAACAAAATAAAGCTGGTCTTGTATATTTTCTGGATGTATTGCCTCATAAAACTACTAACTATAAAATCCTGATGCCTTCATTGTGTTTAAGTGTTTAAGTTGAAGTTGGGAAACAGTATGTGTATGAAGAGTAATAAACAGTGTATAAAGAGTAATAAACAGCGTATAAAGAGTAATAAACAGTGTATGAAGAGTAATGAACAGTGTATGAAGAGTAATAAACAGCGTATGAAGAGTAATAAACAGTGTATGAAGAGTAATAAACAGTGTATAAAGATTAATAAAGAGTGTATGAAGAGTAATAAACAGTGTATGAAGAGTAATGAACAGTGTATGAAGAGTAATAAACAGCGTATGAAGAGTAATAAACAGCGTATAAAGAGTAATAAACAGCGTATAAAGAGTAATAAACAGTGTATGAAGAGTAATAAACAGTGTATGAAGAGTAATGAACAGTGTATGAAGAGTAATAAACAGTGTATGAAGAGTAATAAACAGTGTATAAAGATTAATAAAGAGTGTATGAAGAGTAATAAACAGTGTATGAAGAGTAATGAACAGTGTATGAAGAGTAATAAACAGTGTATGAAGAGTAATAAACAGTGTATAAAGAGTAATAAAGAGTGTATGAAGAGTAATAAACAGTGTATGAAGAGTAATGAACAGTCTATGAAGAGTAATAAACAGTGTATGAAGAGTAATAAACAGTGTATAAAGAGTAATATACAGTGTATAAACAGTGTATGTAGAGTAATAAACAGTGTATAAAAAGTGTATGAAGAGTAATAAACAGTGTATGAAGAGTAATAAACAGTGTATAAAGAGTAATAAAGAGTGTATGAAGAGTAATAAACAGTGTATGAAGAGTAATGAACAGTGTATGAAGAGTAATAAACAGTGTATGAAGAGTAATAAACAGTGTATAAACAGTGTATGTAGAGTAATAAACAGTGTATAAAAAGTGTATGAAGAGTAATAAACAGTGTATGAAGAGTAATAAACAGTGTTTGAAGAGTAATAAACAGTGTATAAAGAGTAATAAACAGTGTATGAAGAGTAATAAACAGTGTATGAAGAGTAATGAACAGTGTATGAAGAGTAATAAAGAGTGTATGAAGAGTAATAAACAGTGTATAATGAGTAATAAACAGTGTATAAAGAGTAATAAACAGTGTATAAACGGTGTATGAAGAGTAATAAACAGTGTATAAAGAGTAATAAACAGTGTATAAACAGTGTATGAAGAGTAATAACCAGTGTATAAAGA
>NC_141820.1:7538840-7661340 GCF_982586985.1 Callionymus lyra | reverse complement strand
GTTGTGCTTGTGTTCTTTTAGAAGGCGTGAGCTGCGTCTTTACTCGGAGACAATGAGGTCGACCAGGTGTGGCTTCTCTGACAGTACAGTTCAGATCCGAGAAAGTGTTGTTAGCACCTGGATCACGGCCAGCCTTGAAAGTCAATGACTCACGCTCTCAAGTGGTTTTAAACCCTGGGATTTGAGCTCAGACATTGATATGTCGTAACAAATCAATAAATGTGGCTGTTGCGTTCATTTCCATTGAGGCAGAAGTACTGATGGATATTTTGTTTTACGATAAAACTGAGGTAACGAAAATGACATTCTAGCACCGAGGAGAGTCATTTTAGATCATTTAAAATACAATTATTCTCCATTTTTCTTGTGTCTTCGTCAAACTTCTCACACATCTTCTCTCAACATCTCCACTTAAAAGGCTCAAAAGGTCCTCAGAGTAAAATCCTGCGCTGATATCGTGTTTCTCACACACCTTCCGCACTCTGAGGAAAGATAGAAGCTTCTGGGAGGATTAAGATGCGAGAAGTGTTTCTTAATCTTTTTATTAACAGCAGCAGATAACTCAGTGTCTTCGTAGGCAGACAGGTAGGCAAGCAGGCAGACAGGCAGGCAGGTAGGTAGTTAGGTTGGTAGGTAGGTAGGTAGGTAGGTAGGTAGGTAGGTAGGTAGGTAGGTAGGTAGGTAGGTAGGTAGGTAGGTAGGTAGGTAGGTAGGTAGGTAGGTAGGCAGGCAGGCAGGTAGGTAGGTAGGTAGGTAGGTAGGTAGGTAGGTAGGTAGGTAGGTAGGTAGGTAGGTAGGTAGGTAGGTAGGTAGGTAGGTAGGTAGGTAGGTAGGTAGGTAGGTAGGTAGGTAGGTAGGTAGGTAGGTAGGTAGGTAGTTAGGTATGTAGGTAGGTAGGTAGGTAGGTAGGTAGGTAGGTAGGTAGGTAGGTAGGTAGGTAGGTAGGTAGGTAGGTAGGTATGCAGGTAGACAGGCAGGCAGGTAGGCAGGCAGGCAGATAGGTTGGTAGGCACTTAGGCAGGAAGGCAGGCAGGTAGGTAGGAAGACAGGCAGGCAAGTAGGTAGGTAGGCAGGCAGGCAGGCAGGCAGATAGGTAGATAGGCAGGCAGGCAGGCAGGCAGGCAGGCAGGCAGGCAGGCAGGCAGGCAGGCAGGTAGGTAGGTAGGTAGGTAGGTAGGTAGGTTGGTAGGGAGGTAGGTAGATAGGTAGGCAGGAAGGCAGGCAGGTAGGTAGGTAGGTAGGTAGGTAGGTAGGTAGGTAGGTAGGTTTGTAGGTAGGCAGGCAGGTAGGTAGATTGGTAGGTAGGCAGGCAGGCAGGTAGTTTGGTAGGTAGGCACGCAGGCAGGTAGGTAGGTAGGTAGGTAGGTAGGTTTGTAGGTAGGCAGGCAGGTAGGTAGATTGGTAGGTAGGCAGGCAGGCAGGTAGTTTGGTAGGTAGGCACGCAGGCAGGTAGGTAGGTAGGTAGGTAGGTAGGTAGGTAGGCAGGCAGGCAGGTAGGTTTGTAGGTAGGCAGGCAGGTAGGTAGATTGGTAGGTAGGCAGGCAGGCAGGTAGTTTGGTAGGTAGGCACGCAGGCAGGTAGGTAGGTAGGTAGGTAGGTAGGCAGGCAGGTAGCTAGGTAGGTAGGTAGGTAGGTAGGTAGGTAGGTAGGTAGGTAGGTAGGTAGGTAGGTAGGTAGGTAGGTAGGTAGGTAGGTAGGTAGGTAGGTAGGTAGGTAGGTAGGTAGGTAGGTAGGTAGGTAGGTAGGTAGGTAGGTAGGTAGGTAGGTAGGTAGGTAGGTAGGTAGGTAGGTAGGTAGGCAGGCAGGCAGGCAGGCAGGTAGGTGGGTTGGTAGGCAGGCAGGCTGGTAGGCAGGTAGGTAGTACCTATATATAAAATATATTATGCTGTGTGTTCGATTAAAATGTAGCTGTTAAGATAGACACGAGAAATAACCGTGATCACCACACTGGACACACCTTCCTAAAAGAACACAGGTACAACTCAAGGAAGTAACCCAACCCTGCATTGAGCTGCTGTACGCCCGAGGTGTCAAACTACACTCTTGTATGTTGATGAAAGTTGTTAAGTCTATATGCTCGTCTTTCTGTTTACCGTTGCGTTTTAATAGTCAGTCATCATCTTTTTACTTCACTTTTGGAAAGTTACCTTGCTCATTCAGTAATGAGCCAAAAGACTGTTATTGGGTCAAATGTCAGTGCATTATAGGGTAGGTAGGTAGGTGGGTAGGCAGGCAGGCAGGTAGGTAGGTAAGTATGTAGGTAGGTAGGTAGGCAGGTAGGTAGGTAGGTGGGTGGGTGGGTAGCTAGCTAGTTAGGTAGGTAGGTAGGTAGGTAGGTAGGTAGGTAGGTAGGTGGGTGGGTGGGTGGGTAGGTAGGTAGGGAAGGTAGGTAGGTAGGTAGGTAGGTAGGTAGGTAGGTAGGTAGGTAGGTAGGTAGGTAGGTAGGTAGGTAGGTAGGTAGTTAGGTAGGTAGGTAGGTAGGTAGGTAGGTAGGTAGGTAGGTAGGTAGGTAGGTAGGTAGGTAGGTAGGTAGGTAGGTAGGTAGGTAGGTAGGTAGGTAGGTAGGTAGGTAGGTAGGTAGGTAGGTAGGTAGGCAGGCAGGCAGGCAGGCAGGCAGGCAGTCAGGCAAGTAAGTAAGTAAGTAAGTAGGTAGACGATTGTAAAAAGATGGAGATAAATAATTGACACCTGACATTGTGTTTGTCAGTGGAGCAGGAGCGAAGTGAGGGACGATCCTGAGGTGAATCTGGGATGAAAAGAGGAAGTGTCTGATATCTATTCGACCAGATTGCTGCTGTTTTTTTGTCGTGTGTGTAAATAAATTGAAGACCTCGAGGCCCAGACGCCTCCTTCACCTCATACCGAGTCTGAACATCCTGTGAAGAAGCATCGACTATTGAACCATCTGCTCTGATGTGAAGCTACAGACATGACGGACGACAGGATCCATGAACGACAGAAACATGAATGTTCTATGACGGACATTCAAAACTAGTCATTGATCTTTACAAGACAAACCATGTGATTCATGGTGTTCCACCTTTGTTTGTTGTGAAGATAAAAATACAATAGTTTTCATTCACGTTCAGGTTGTGTTACCATCAATTTCACCTCAGAATGATTACAGCTAGCGCTGTACATGCTAACAACTAGCTTAGTTAGCAAGTACAGTCCCTCGTCATATCGTATTGTTGTTTGTGTCTTACTATTGTCGTACTATTGTAACAGTTTATTTTCATGTCTTAACAAGAAGGATGTGTCTCGCCTGCAGTTCATACAAAACTCTGCAGCGAGAATTCTGAGTCGCACTAGTAGAAGAACTTACATTTCTCTGATCCTTAAAACTCTTCACTGGCTGCCAGTTTCTTTCAGGATCAACTTTAAAATTCAGGTTCTTACTTTCAGATCTATTCATGGTCAGACCTTCCATCAGTGATCTGATCCAGACTTTCACCCCAGCTCGGGCTCTGAGGTCTGTGGATCAGAATCTACTGATGGTTCCTGAACACCAAAATCTATTTTTGTTCCACCATAGTTCTCGAATATCACAACACCAGAGTCAAGTACTGGACAATACTACACATATATACTTATTACTACACTATCACAACCCCACAGTCAAGTACTCGACAATACTACACATTTATACTTGTTACTACACTATCACAACACCAGGCTCAAGTACTCCACAATAGTACACATATATACTTGTTACTACACTTTCACTATTTATGGTATCATTGACCTTGTACCATGATACACATTGTATCAACAGATTGTCGACATTACACACCTATAGTTTATGGGAGAATAATCTGTAGTATTTAAGAGCCTTTTAAAGTGTTTTTCAAGTAAATGAACAACAATATGTATCATATACAAGTACATTTTTCATGGGACAAAGTACAACCTCAGCCTTCAGGTCTCATGAGTATTTGTAGTACAACACAAGGGTGTGTTTCCGTGTGTGTGTGTGCTATAAATAGAGTAGCTGACTGTGCATAAAGTCATGTGTCCAGGCCTGGCGAGCAGATCATGAACGATCATGTTTTTGCTTCGCCATCTGTGATCACATTTCAAGGTCACATGATCTCGACGTCTGAAAGACTTCTAAGACGAGAGAGAGCAGGTCACTGGTGCCATGTTGTCACTAGTCTTGATCGGTCACTGGTGCCATGTTGTCACTAGTCTTGATCGGTCACTGGTGCCATGTTGTCACTAGTCTTGATCGGTCACTGGTGCCATGTTGTCACTAGTCTTGATCGGTAACTGGTGTCATGTTGTCACTAGTCTTGATCGGTCACTGGTGCCATGTTGTCACTAGTCTTGATCGGTCACTGGTGCCATGTTGTCACTAGTCTTGATCGGTCACTGGTGCCATGTTGTCACTAGTCTTGATCGGTCACTGGTGCCATGTTGTCACTAGTCTTGATTGGTCACTGGTGCCATGTTGTCACTAGTCTTGATCAGTAACTGGTGCCATGTTGTCACTAGTCTTGATCGGTCACTGGTGCCATGTTGTTACTAGTCTTGATTGGTCACTGGTGCCATGTTGTCACTAGTTTTGATCGGTAACTGGTGCCATGTTGTTACTAGTCTTGATCGGTCACTGGTGCCATGTTGTCACTAGTCTTGATCGGTCACTGGTGCCATGTTGTCACTAGTCTTGATCGGTCACTGGTGCCATGTTGTCACTAGTCTTGATCGGTCACTGGTGCCATGTTGTCACTAGTCTTGATCGGTCACTGGTGCCATGTTGTCACTAGTCTTGATTGGTCACTGGTGCCATGTTGTCACTAGTCTTGATCGGTCACTGGTGCCATGTTGTCACTAGTCTTGATCGGTCACTGGTGCCATGTTGTCACTAGTCTTGATCGGTCACTGGTGCCATGTTGTCACTAGTCTTGATCGGTCACTGGTGCCATGTTGTCACTAGTCTTGATCGGTCACTGGTGCCATGTTGTCACTAGTCTTGATCAGTAACTGGTGCCATGTTGTCACTAGTCTTGATCGGTCACTGGTGCCATGTTGTTACTAGTCTTGATTGGTCACTGGTGCCATGTTGTCACTAGTTTTGATCGGTAACTGGTGCCATGTTGTTACTAGTCTTGATCGGTCACTGGTGCCATGTTGTCACTAGTCTTGATCGGTCACTGGTGCCATGTTGTCACTAGTCTTGATCGGTCACTGGTGCCATGTTGTCACTAGTCTTGAGTCACTAGTCACCTTATAGTTGAATTTTATTTTATTTTAGTTGAAAATTGTTTGATTAAAGTATTATATGTGTTTTAATCATAAAAAAAATCAATTTTCGGGCTATTTTATTTTTTTATATATATATTTATTTTATAACATCTGTATGTTTCATTGTATTTTGTCATTTTTAAAAGTCAAGTGGACTTTAGTTTTTAATAATTTATACGTATTACTTTCAATTAATTTGACCTACTTGACCTTAGTAATACTATAAATAAGATGAATATATATATATATATATATACATATATATATATATATATATATATATATATATATATGTATATATATATTTATTTTATAACATCTGTATGTTTCAATGTATTTTGTCATTTTTAAAAGTCAAGTGGACTTTAGTTTTTGATAATTTATATGTATTACTTTCAATTAATTTGACCTACTTGACCTTAGTAATACTATAAATAAGTAAGTAAGTAAGTAAGTAATATTTATTTATATAGCGCTTTTCGAGACCAGGGTCACAAAGCGCTTTAACAATCAAAACAATACTCAAAACAGTACATACTTCAAAGGTCAAGACAACACCGAGAACAACACAGGAGTTCGAGATATTCAAGGAAAAGCCTGAACAAATAGAAACGTCTTAAGATGTTTCTTAAAGGAGTCAGTAGACTCCATCAAGCGCAAAGAGAGAGGAAGATTGTTCCAAAGCTTAGGAGCAACAGCCTGAAAAGATTTCTCTCCTCTGGTCCTGAGCCGTGTGCTTGGAACCATAAGTAGATTCTGATCCACAGACCTCAGAGCCCGAGCTGGGGTGTAAGGCTGGATCAGATCAGTGATGTAAGGAGGAGCCTGACCATGAATAGATCTGAAAGTAAGAACCAGAATTTTAAAGTTGATCCTGAAAGAAACTGGAAGCCAGTGAAGAGTTTTAAGGACCGGAGAAATGTGAGTTCTTCTACTAGAGCGGGTCAGAATTCTCGCTGCAGAGTTCTGAATCAACTGCAGGCGAGACGATCCTTCTTGTTAAGACATGAAAACAAACTGTTCTGTCACATACTTTTGTATCATAGATCGTTTTTTATGTATTTTTTTTATTTTTAAAAGGTAATTTAAATGAGTTGAGTAGATGATCTAGTTAATATTTGTTCTATTACACGTTTAACTCCAAACATTTTTTAGAGGAAAATAATTAAGACGTTGATTCTCATTTGTAAGTATTTTCAGTTGTTTTTGTTGTTTATTATTTCTTGTTTAATCTCGCTTTTACCATCTTTGTTTCAGACCTTTTTATGGTCATTATATGTTTTATATACAGATGTTATTTATACACGTGTAAAGTTGTATATATTTGGAGATAATACTTCAAACGTTCATACATGTCACGAACATGTGTCGCATGTTTCATGTTAGTTTCACGGAGGACGTGTCCAGGCGCACGTGCGCTCTGGTCGTGTAACATGTGTCGGAGGGTGTGGTGCTCACTTCCTCAGCTGCGAGTACTACATGCTCCACTTGACAGCTCCTGCTGACTCAGCACATTCCACAGTATTACTACTTCAGACGGAGCAGGCCCGCGGCCATCTGATTGGTCGGCTCTCAGGAAATCCCTCGGCCAATCGGAAGCCAGAGAATTGAGCACGTGCCTGTCGAGGAGCCGGATGAGTCAGAGAGAGCGCCCTCTGCTGGAGGGTCATGTGTTGGAAACTATTGCTGCTAAAATATATGTTTGTTTTCTAGGTAGTAATAAATATTACGTTACAAACTCTTGATCACAGTATGTTTTTTCTGGAAACATTTAAATACAACAAAAGTTTCTTTAAATCTTCTCTTTTACATCAATTTCAGTATTTTTGAAAACAATCATACGTTTTGAATAATACACTTAGATACTATATTTTACTTATATTAAACATTTTAAAACTATAATCAAACAATTGTTAATGGAAAAAATAAAAGAAAATAGCTACAGTTGAAAATTGTTTGATTTCAATTGAAAATTGTTTAAATAAAATATAAATAGTTTGATTAAAGTTGAAAATTGTTTGATAATAGTTGAAAATTGTTGGATTATAGTTGAAAATTGTTAGATTATAGTTGAAAATTGTTTGATTATAGTGGAAAATTGTTTGATTTCAATTGAAAATTGTTTAAATAAAATATAAATAGTTTGATTAAAGTTGAAAATTGTTTGATAATAGTTGAAAATTGTTAGATTATCGTTGAAAATTGTTTGATTATTGTTGAAAATTGTTTGATTATAGTTGAAAATTGTTTGATAATAGTTGAAAATTGTTAGATTATAGTTGAAAATTGTTTGATTATTGTTGAAAATTGTTTGATTATAGTTGAAAATTGTTTGATAATAGTTGAAAATTGTTGGATTATAGTTGAAAATTGTTAGATTATAGTTGAAAATTGTTTGATTATAGTGGAAAATTGTTTGATTTCAATTGAAAATTGTTTAAATAAAATATAAATAGTTTGATTAAAGTTGAAAATTGTTTGATAATAGTTGAAAATTGTTAGATTATAGTGGAAAATTGTTTGATTATTGTTGAAAATTGTTTGATTATAGTTGAAAATTGTTTGATAATAGTTGAAAATTGTTAGATTATAGTTGAAAATTGTTTGATTATTGTTGAAAATTGTTTGATTATAGTTGAAAATTGTTTGATAATAGTTGAAAATTGTTGGATTATAGTTGAAAATTGTTAGATTATAGTTGAAAATTGTTTGATTTCAATTGAAAATTGTTTAAATAAAATATAAATAGTTTGATTAAAGTTGAAAATTGTTTGATAATAGTTGAAAATTGTTAGATTATAGTGGAAAATTGTTTGATTATTGTTGAAAATTGTTTGATTATAGTTGAAAATTGTTTGATAATAGTTGAAAATTGTTAGATTATAGTTGAAAATTGTTTGATTATTGTTGAAAATTGTTTGATTATAGTTGAAAATTGTTTGATAATAGTTGAAAATTGTTGGATTATAGTTGAAAATTGTTAGATTATAGTTGAAAATTGTTTGATTTCAATTGAAAATTGTTTAAATAAAATATAAATAGTTTGATTAAAGTTGAAAATTGTTTGATAATAGTTGAAAATTGTTAGATTATAGTGGAAAATTGTTTGATTATAGTTGAAAATTGTTTGATTATAGTTGAAAATTGTTTGATTATAGTTAAATAGTTTGATTATAATATTTTCAATACTGTAACTTCCTGAAAACTGTTGAGCTCTGCATATTCAAACTCTTGATTCATAAATTAGTTAATAAATCTTCAACATCTGTGTGTTTAAAAGAGAATCCTTTAAATCCTTGATTCAGGCAACAAGAAGCTTTAACTCACTGTATCATTACAGGAAGAGTCACAGAATAAATGAGACGCTCATTTTTAAACCTCTTTATTCATCTGGTCCTTCAACTCACGGGGCTCAGAGTCACGAGCGGTTCAGTGTGTCAGAGTCGTCGCCTCCAGTGGTTTCACACTCACTTCAGCAGCAGAGAAGAGTGTGAGACTCGACCAGGAAGAGCAGGATGAGAAAGAGTGAAAGTAGAAGAGAGAGAGAAAGAGAAGGAGGGAAGAGGAAACAAGTGTGAGCTGGAGAATTCTCTCTGATCTGGGAGTCCAGGGACCAGAGGCAACACCAGCAGACATTAACATTCACTGAAGCTCTTCTTACACCAGAGAAGCTTCCTGTGAGTGTGTTGAGTCGCACAGATACACACACAACACACACAACACAACAAACAGAGCAACTTCTGATTTATTCTGATCATTATCTTTATCTCTGTTTGAGCTTCTGATGAATGAAAGTCATGAAGTGAACGAGTTAAATCAGAATAAATACTGGTGATGGTGGACGATGATGTCATCAGAATATTACCTCCCCTTCCTTTAGTCTCTGTGCTGGTGACTGTTGTCATGTCGGACTGTTGACATGCTGGACTGTTGTCATGTTGGACTGTTGTCATGTTGGACTGTTGTCATGCTGGACTGTTGTCATGCTGGACTGTTGTCATGTTGGACTGTTGTCATGCTGGACTGTTGTCATGTTGGACTGTTGTCATGTTGGACTGTTGTCATGCTGGACTGTTGTCATGCTGGACTGTTGTCATGTTGGACTGTTGTCATGTTGGACTCTTGTCATGTTGTCATGTTGTCATGTTGGTCTGTTGGAATGTTGGACTGTTGGATTGTTGGATTGTTGTCATGTTGTCAGGTTGTCATGTTGTCATGTTGGACTGTTGTCATGTTGTCATGTTGGACTGTTGTCATGTTGGACTGTTGTCATGTTGTCATGTTGTCAGGTTACCATGTTGTCATGTTGGACTGTTGTCATGTTGGACTGTTGTCATGCAGGACTGTTGTCATGCTGGACTGTTGTCATGTTGTCAGGTTGTCATGTTGTCATGTTGGTCTGTTGGAATGTTGGACTGTTGGATTGTTGTCATGTTGTCAGGTTGTCATGTTGTCATGTTGGACTGTTGTCATGTTGTCATGTTGGACTGTTGTCATGTTGTCATGTTGGACTGTTGTCATGTTGTCATGTTGTCAGGTTACCATGTTGTCATGTTGGACTGTTGTCATGTTGTCATGTTGGACTGTTGTCATGTTGGACTGTTGTCACGTTGTCAAGTTGGACTGTTGTCTTGTTGGACTGTTGTCATGTTGGACTGTTGTCATGTTGTCATATTGTCATGTTGTCATGTTCAGTGTTGAACAAGAGACATGTCTTTATCAAATACAACACCCAGGTTTCTCACCCAAGTACTGACTCAACCCTGGAACCTTATCATCAGGAGCAATAACCAGAGTTTCAGTTTTGTCCACATTTAGCTGCAAAGTGTTTTCACTAATTGTTTGATTTCTAGCAAACAATTGACTAAGTTCAGCCTCTGGGGCTCAGTTGGATCAAAAGAGCAGTAGAGCTGGATGTCATCAGCAAAAATGTGATAAGAAACATCAGTAAATCTCTGAATGATTTTACCGAGGGTAATCAAGTACAGCAAAAACAATAAAGGACCCAGAACAGAACCTTGAGGGACTCCACACAACAGATCTGCCGATTCAGACCTCATTTGATTGGCAGATACACTAAAACTGCGCCCAGAAAGGTAAGATGAGAACCATTCTAACACAGACTTAGACAGTCCCACTTCATCCCTCAGTCTTCTAAGCAGGATCTGGTGATCAACTGTGTCAAAGGCTGAGGACAGATCCAAGAGAACCAGAACAGTGAATTTACCAGAGTCAGCCGACATCATGATGTCACTGGACACTTTCAATAAAGCTGTCTCCGTAGAGTGATGTTTACGGAAGCCAGACTGAAACTTCTCATGGATGTCGCTCTGATCCAGGAACAAAGACAGCTGCTCAGACACCACCTTCTCCAAGATCTTGGACAAGAAAGGGAGCTTAGAAATAGGCCTGAAATTACTGAGGTCAGTTGGGTCTAAGCCTGGCTTTTTGAGCAGAGGCTCTACAATGGCATGTTTAAATGCATTGGGAAAAACCCCTGTGGAAAGGGAGAGGTTCACCATATTGGTAACCCAGGGGCCAATTACATCAAATACTTTGATAAAAAGCCTACAAGGAAGGACGTCATCTGAGCAAGAGGAAGGTTTCATCTTGTTCACTAGTGCCGAAATATCACCCAAAGATACAGCAGTGAAGGAAGACCAAGAGGAGGAGAGGGGCTCAGAGACAGTAGGGGTTCCAAACAAAGGGGGAGAGATTTTCTCTTTGATCGATTTAATTTTGTCAATGAAAAATGTTATCATGTTGTCGTGTTGTCATGTTGTCGTGTTGTCATGTTGTCATGTTGTCATGTTGTCATTTTTTATGTTGGACTGTTGTGAATGTCTTTTATGTTTCAACAAACACATGTGTGAGTTAAGTTTAAAATAATAATATGAAGTAAATATTGTGTTTAGTATGAAAGTGTAAACAATTTCCAACTATAATCCAACAATTTCCAACTATATTCAAACAATTTTCAACTGCCAATCACAATCAAAGTGTTTTCAGTGGGCGGAGCTTAAGATAATTTTCTAATGTCAATATTTCAATGAAAAGTGACAAACATTTTTTTTACAAACATAAACTGATGATACAATAGAGTCAGACAACACAACAACACACACACACATATACACACATTAGTTCAATCAGGATCATATTGAGGGTTTCAAGAATATTTCTTTACTAAGTTAACTCTTAACTCTTCAAAGCTTAAAGAGAAACAAATGACTCGAGGACAAGGAGTCGACTCTGGATTCTTATGATCACTGGGAATGTTGGGAGAGAAACGTCTGGTGATGATGATTAATTCATGAGGATTAATGGCTGCTATTTAAAAACCTTCCATTCGCACATGTTTCTCCTCCAGGATCACAATGTGCTGATCGTGACAAGAGTCTCTTGAAAGAAACCACTTTAATCTGCCTTTATTCTTCAGAACATGGAAGATTAACCACATACAGTTCAAATAATAACACAATTAATCATACAAGAATGAAAATTAAATTAAATTAAATTAAATTAAATTAAATTAAATTAAATTAAATTAAATTAAATTAAATTAAATTAAATTAAAATAAAATAAAATAAAATAAAATAAAATAAAATAAAATAAAATAAAATAAAATAAAATAAAGTAAAGTAAAGTAAAGTAAAGTAAAGCAAAGAAAAGCAAAGCAAAGCAAAGCAAAGCAAAGCAAAGCAAAGCAAATCAAAGCAAAGCAAGGCAAAATTAAATTAAATTAAATTAAATTAAATTAAATTAAATAAATTAAATTAAATTAAATTAAATTAAATTAAATTAAATTAAATTAAATTAAATTAAATTAAATTAAATTAAGCAAAGCAAAGCAAAATAATACAAAAATAATAATAATAATAATAATAATAATACAATAAATAAAATAAAATAAAGCAAAATAAAATAAATAAATAAAGATTAAAAAATAATAATAATAAAGCAAAATAAAATAAAATAAATTAAAAATATTTATATTTTCGCTTGTTTCTTAACATAATAAGTTAAATTAAACTATTTGTATTTGTGTATGAATGTGTCCAGAAATGTATGAATTTTGTACTAAGCAAATATAAATCTATACTACCTGTGTTGTGGATGGTGAGTCCAGGGCGTCCTCTGCCTCTAACCCTATATAGCTGGGAGTGATTAAAGGACCATACATGAACAAACTAAATAAAAAAATACTGTGGACAAAGGACAGGAAACAGAGAACAAATCAAAAAGTGACTCGACAAAATAAAATAAAACTACAGGAGATTTTAAACTTTTTAATTTGTAAAAATACAATCTGGAAAACAAAGTTTGTATAATAAATTAAATTAAACTTAATGTATTTGTATTAAAATATTTTCCAAAATGTATTATTTTGATTATTGAATGCTAATTTAAAGTTATACTACCTGTGGTTTCCTCTGCCTCTTACCCTATAAAGCTGGGAATAATCGGTGGAACATACGTGAACAAATAATGGTTTTCATATTTCAATACGTGTTTCCACCTGCAGAGGGCAGCAGAGTTCTACAGTTTAAAGCGTTCTAAAGGTGCCACTGTGTACTCAGACTAAATACTCATTTATACACTTAAAAATACACTTTCTGTGGATAGAAACACGCTTGTTTCGTCACTACTCAAACTCCCTCTGTGAACACACACTTGTGTACGAGTGAGCAGTTTTTCGCTGACGGTGCGAGTCCTCGGCTGGTTCTGAATCGACTCGTTGAAAAGAGTCGTTGAGGCGGACGTGAGCGTCCGACTTCTCAGGTCCAGGCCCCCATGAACGACCCGGACCGACTCCACGATGAAGTACGTCACTCGTCATTCCAGACACAACAACCATGAAGTATTACTTCACACGATACTGAACTTGTTTCCTCTCACGAGGGTCGAGAGTCAACAAAGGCCTCGGGGGGGGGGGGGAGTTGATGTGTCTAAAGAGGAAGTGTGCGACATTTCCAGACGCACAACAACATCAAGGCCAGGACCAACACTTCAGAAGACACTACAAGGATTCAAACGACTCTGTTTGAGTTTCGTCTGCTGCTCTTTGTCGCTAATATAGTGATAATAATACATATTATTTATATTTCAAACCACTTTTCTTTAGTGGCAAATCCCACTGGTACAGCAGCACATCGTCAGCATACGAATAGACCTGAGGTTTCCTACCGCTACCCTGCCTCCGATTGGCTCAAGACAAGGTCGGCCGTCCAATCAGGAAGAGGGAGGCGTCTCTTCTTTGCCCCTCCCCCGAGTGCCAAATCTCAATTCAAGTAACTTTTTGGTACGTGTTGACGTCACGACCGTCGCTTCAAGAGGTCGTTTACCGGTGAACGTAACTTCAACCGAGCGATTTAAAAGAAACTTTGTACCAACATTAAACATTTATATAAGCAAAAACACGCATGTGTCTTTCACCCCCAACGGAATGTGTCGACGCACCTGATTTGCTGAGCCGTGTCCCATGACAGTTTTCAAACTCACAAGTTATCGATACATTTTTACAGTTTTCCTTTAATAATTCGCGCAGCTATTTTTTTGGTCCCTGTTCGTCCCTTGGAATATTTTGTTCAGTTTCAAGTGCATTATTTAAGCCAACCAGGGACGTCGTCACATGTAGCCCAGACTTGTGAAAGTCACGTGTGTCGCATGACCAGGAAGTGACCTTTGGATGGACACTTTGGAAATTATCCGATTGTTTTGTGGTACAAAGTGTCCTTGAGTTCAGTCTCAGTTCTGTTAAGTCATAAAAAAAGCTTTTAAAAAGACGTTCCGATCCCGGCGTGTGGCGTCATCACCTAGGAAGTGCCCGGACAGAAATGGTCGTGCAAAAGTGTTCGACTGTGAGGCGTCGTTTTTGAGTACTAATGTACTTTCAGGCGTGAAGAATTTGGCACTAACTAAACGCCGTACAAAGGCGGAGCCAGAGCAGCTCAAGGCTCTTGTGGAAGTTTGGTGGGTTTAATGGAAGACAAGGATCTGAGAAGTCCAGTCAGGTATGGCAAGAAAAGGTTATGAAGGTCAGGAGGAGAACTAAACTGGACACTTGAAGAAGAGAGACGGTCATGAACGTCGTCGGTGTAACTTTCTTTCGTCCGTACGAACAACACTGAAGACGTAGAAGTCAACGTCATCTGGTCCGATGAGTCCAACCTTCAAACCAATCCATGGAGTCCCAGATCGGACTTTGTCTCAGCAGGTCTTTATCTGGGTTGTTGTTTTGCCTAAAGTCTGATCTTGATGGAGGCGAATTGAAGTTAGAGTCTGAGGCCATGGTTCTCAGCCACCAGGAGGGCCTTAAGGCATGAGGTCTAGGTAATAACCTGGTCATAAAGTCAAATATTCATGAAGGTGTTTCTAACTCGACCCTTTTACCATGTATTACGGATCTGAATCAGAGTCAAAAACTTTAATCTAAAACAAAATTCCCCAAAAATTTTATAAGAAAGTTTTGATTTAGGAAAATAGAATCCAAAATTTAACAAAACTTTTCTTTTCTTTCCTTTTTTGTGATTTTATTACTAGTTTTGTTGGGATGAATACAACTATTCTTGATTAAAAAAAAAACTGTGGTTACTAGTTGTTGAGAAGAACAGATACACAAATTTAAACTTCAGCACAACACTGTCTTTTTTTTCAGACTGAGAACAAAACTTATTTAGCATTCAATCATTTTTATGTAATTTCCTCAAATTTTTTACACCTTTTCAGTGATGGAAGTACAAAGTACTTTATCAAAAACAATCCCCTTTTTCCAAATAAATACATGTATACTCCACCATTTTGTTATAAGAAAAAACAAGTTAAATGCCAATAGACAAGCTAGTTTGATTTTGAAGAAAACTTTATTAGTGTTGAACTTTAATACAAACTGACAAAAGTACATTTACCAGAAATAAATCAAACCCATGACAAAATTAAACATGGCAGGAATATTTCCATTTGTTCTCGCTGGAGTTTAAAGTCAATTATGACAAGCGGAGCATCACTGGTGTGAGTTCACGCTCGGACTAATGTGTGCGACGGATAAATTCCTCTGGTGGTTTTGGGTGTTGCTCACGGCAACAGGTTTATGAAGGTCAGTCCATTGACCAGCATGAAACTAATAAATGGAAGGAAAGGTTCACAACAAGGGTTTTACTTGTAATATATATATATAACTTATATATAATTATATATATAACTTATATATATAAATTGTGTAACAGTATTTTCAAGCCTTATTTGTGACATAGACGAAAAGCTGGAGTCGTTAACGGGTTAATGTTGTTTCGTACTGAACTTTCTTTAGCTCTTCACACACATGAAGCAATGTTTGGATCAATGTTTGTGTCTGAAGATAGAGACTCATCAGAATCCCACTTTGCTGATAACGGCGCCGGACCGACCGTTTAACCCTTCGCTGTCGGGATCACCGGTCGGAGGAGGTCGACGACTCCTCGTGTGGAAAGATTAGGCTCATTATTTGGGGGGGTGCCCGGTACGAGCCTGCACCGACTTAAGCTCTGAGATTTGGACAAGAATGTGGGTTAATGAGAACGGTCAGGCGTCCAGACCACGTAGGAGCAGGTCGCTGGAAGGCATGTGATTGAGCTTCAATGAGAACAAAAAACTCCTCACAAAGAATTTTCTTTCTTCAGCAAAAAATCCCTAAATTTCCTGAAAATCAAAGGAGGATCAGAGAGAAGAAAAGTTCTTATTAATTCTGCTTCTTGTTCATACTTTGATATTTCACTGAACTGAATATTTACTTCATTTTAGATTATTTATTGTTACATAACGATAACTTTATCTGTTTCATCATTTGTTTGTGTCATGTGAACGTTGTGTTCATAATATGATCATTATGTGTGTCATGTGAACGTTATGTTCATAATATGATCATTATGTGTGTCATGTGAATGTTATGTTTATAATATGATCATTATGTGTGTCATGTGAATGTTATGTTTATAATATGATCATTATGTGTGTCATGTGAATGTTATGTTTATAATATGATCATTATGTGTGTCATGTGAACGTTGTGTTCATAATATGATCATTATGTGTGTCATGTGAACGTTGTGTTCATAATATGATCATTATGTGTGTCATGTGAACGTTGTGTTCATAATATGATCATTATGTGTGTCATGTGAATGTTATGTTTATAATATGATCATTATGTGTGTCATGTGAATGTTATGTTTATAATATGATCATTATGTGTGTCATGTGAATGTTATGTTTATAATATGATCATTATGTGTGTCATGTGAACGTTGTGTTCATAATATGATCATTATGTGTGTCATGTGAATGTTATGTTTATAATATGATCATTATGTGTGTCATGAGATCGTTTTCTGTGTCATTTCATAATTTGTTCACATCCTGCGTGAAAACAATGTGTGTCATGTGATCATTTACGTATGTGTGTCATGTTGTCATTTATTTATATTATGTGAACATTATATATTCAACGTACAAATTGAATATGTCGTTTGAACACTTAATATGTAATGTGGACATTTTATTTTCATGGTAAACATTGGGTTTGTCACTTGATAATTTATGGTTGTCATGTGAACATTTATGTATCACGTGAACATTTAGTTTGAAATGTGATCATGTATGATTGTCATGTGATCAAGTATGGTTGTCATGGGATTATGTACGGTTGTCATGTGATCCAGTATGGTTGTCATGTGATCAAGTATGGTTGTCATGTGATCATGTACGGTTGTCATGTGATCATGTATGATTGTCATGTGATCAAGTATGGTTGTCATGTGGTCATGTATGGTTGTCATGTGATCAAGTATGGTTGTCATGTGATCAAGTATGGTTGTCATGTGATCATGTATGATTGTCATGTGATCATGTATGGTTGTCATGTGGTCATGTACGGTTATCATGTGATCATGTATGATTGTCATGTGATCAAGTATGGTTGTCATGTGATCATGTATGGTTGTCATGTGATCAAGTATGGTTGTCATGTGATCATGTATGATTGTCATGTGATCGAGTATGGTTGTCATGTGATCAACTATGGTTGTCATGTGATCATGTATGATTGTCATGTGATCAAGTATGGTTGTCATGTGATCATGTATGATTGTCATGTGATCATGTATGGTTGTCATGTGGTCATGTACGGTTGTCATGTGATCATGTATGATTGTCAGGTGATCACGTATGATTGTCATGTGATCATGTATGGTTGTCATGTGGTCATGTATGGTTGTCATGTTATCATTTATGATTGTCATGTGATCATGTATGGTTGTCACGTGATTATGTACGGTTGTCATGTGATTATGTACGGTTGTCATGTGATCATGTACGGTTGTCATGTGATCATGTTTGGTTGTCACGTGATCATGTACGGTTGTCACGTGATCATGTACGGTTGTCATGTGATCATGTACGGTTGTCATGTGATCATGTACGGTTGTCATGTGATCATGTTTGGTTGTCACGTGATCATGTACGGTTGTCATGTGATCATGTATGGTTGTCATGTGATCATGTTTGGTTGTCACGTGATCATGTAAGGTTGTCATGTGATCATGTACGGTTGTCATGTGATCATGTTTGGTTGTCACGTGATCATGTACGGTTGTCATGTGATCATGTATGGTTGTCATGTGAACATTTATGGTTGTCATGTGAACATGAATGTGTATCTAGTGTTACTTGTGTCCATTTTTTCATTCAGCTAATTTAATATATATATATATATTTATATATATATATATATATATATATATATATATAAAATATATATAAACCTCTGCATGAAAGTGTCACATGATCACGTCAACATGTTTTCTTCAGGAGAGACAAAATAAATTCTAGTCTCCAGAGAAAAAACTATTCTTGGGAACTCTGAGTTGTAGGAATTCATTCTTGGAGTCTTTTTAAGGAGATCTGGAGGGAATTCCTAAAACAAAAACAAAAGGTTGTATCTCAGGAGAGTTCATGTTCCTGCCTTCACTTTGAAACTCACAACTTACCCGGTCAACGGGTCGACGCGACCTTCAACTCCAACTCAACTTTCTCTCCGACTCTCCGTCCTGAAGGCGACAGAGTGGGAACTCATTGAGTAAATCACATCTTCCTCGCTCCAGCCCTGACAGGAACACCCACGGCGAGCCCACGACTGCTCACGTCGCCCTTTCACCCACTTGCTTTCATTTCCAGAGCTCGCACAGTCTCACCTTTTTTTATACCCTGAGGATGAAGAACTTCATGGAATCCGCCCCTTCTCAAAAAACCCGGGGTCATCTCGACCTCCCTTGACCGCCCGAGCCTCCCTCGCGAGTCTCTTCTTCTGCATGAGTCGCGCAGAAAGAGCTTGTTTGTCTAGTGTGCAGCTGTGCATCGCAGGAGAACACAGGAAGAGATTCCTGGTGAGATTCACACGGGCGTCATCTCGGACAGCTGTAAACCCAGAGACCCCCGAGACCTTCACCTCTGGAGGACTCACCTCTCTTTGTGTTGGCAGACGTGAGTCTAGGTGTGTCTTTACACACAGTTACCTCGAGGTTAGCAACACAATCGTGGCGAGGATGATGGATTCTCCATCAAAACATTCTTCTTTCGCAGTGAAATAAAGTGTCACTGACGCCTGAATATACAGTTATCATGGTGTTCAAATTGCAGTTGCAAGATTCTGGACACAAATGAACGTCTAAGGCAGTGGTCCCCAAAATAAAATACAGGACTCATGCCTTTTTAGGGTGAGATTATTTTTTAGAGCAGCTACATTAAATTCTTTGCTCCTTAAGAAGATCTGGCCTGAAAGATATCAACATTTTAGGGCTTAAAATAAAGTTAATATTTAATGTTTTTTAGATCACTTTTTCTGTTACAAACTGACCCCTGACCCCCATCAAAGAAGAGAGAACTCATGTGACCCTCACGGGAAAAAAGTTTGGTCTTTCCCAAGTTCAAATTTATATGACATTCTGCAACAGAACTTCATGGACTTAACTTGAACAGTACATGATATCATCATTTAGTGTGTCATCATTTATTTATGTCATGTGCACACGATTTGTGTCGTGTGAACATTTATTTATTTTATAAGAACATGTTATATGTCGTTTAAACTTTGCCCGTCACTTGATCACTGATTTATTTTATTTAAACATTATATATGTCATGTGAGCAGTATGTGTGTCATGTATTCTTCTTCAGTTACTCATCTTTAATTGATACGTTTTTATTTATTATTTATCATTATTTATTTATTTATCTATGTGTCACGTGATCATGTATTGATGTCATGTGATTGTTTTATTAGTCATGTGATTATTTACTAATGTCATGCGATTGTTTTATTAGTCATGTGATTATTTACTGATGTCTTCTGATCGTTGCATTAGTCATGTGATCATTTATTGATTTCATGTGAACATAATATGTGTGTCATGTGATCATGTATTAATGTGATGTGATTGTTTTATTAGTCATGTGATCGTGTATTGACGTCATGTGATCGTTTTATTAGTCATGTGATCGTGTATTGATGTCATGTGATCGTTTCATTAGTCATGTGATCGTGTATTGATGTCATGTGATCGTTTTATTAGTCAGGTGATTGTGTATTGATGTCATGTGATTGTTTTATTAGTCATGTGATCGTGTATTGATGTCATGTGATCGTTTTATTAGTCATGTGATCGTGTATTGATGTCATGTGATCGTTTCATTAGTCATGTAATCATGTATTGATGTCATGTGATCGTTTTATTAGTCATGTGATCGTGTATTGACGTCATGTGATCGTTTTATTAGTCATGTGATTGTGTATTAATGTGATGTGATTGTTTTATTAGTCATGTGATTGTGTATTGATGTCATGTGATCGTTTTATTAATCATGTGATCGTGTATTGATGTCATGTGATCGTTTTATTAGTCAGGTGATCGTGTATTGATGTCATGTGATTGTTTTATTAGTCATGTGATCGTGTATTGATGTCATGTGATCGTGTATTGATGCCATGTGATCGTTTTATTAGTCATGTGATCGTGTATTGATGTCATGTGATCGTTTTATTAGTCATGTGATCGTGTATTGATGTCATGTGATTGTTTTATTAGTCATGTGATCGTGTATTGATGTCATGTGATCGTTTTATTAGTCATGTGATCGTGTGTTGATGTCATGTGATCGTTTTATTAGTCATGTGATCGTGTATTGATGTCATGTGATAGTTTTATTGGTCATGTGATCATTTATTGATGTCATGTGAAAATTGTGTTAATAATGTGCACATTATGTTTGTCATGTGTTTTCGTAGAGTCTTATTAGTGTTAATATTATCCATATTGATGGTTTGATTTTGTACTTGAGATAAAACCAGGCCAAAGTTTGGCATAATGTGTCACTTGAGGTTTTTTTTCAACCTTAAAATTTCGACTCGATGCCGTTACTAATAATAATAACTAATACATTTGAAGATCATAGTTTGACGATGGAACGTGTCAAAGTTACTCACAAAAGGTCATCCCTTGACTAATGGCCTCTGTTCTCCTCCCACCTCCAGAGCTGTTGTTGTTATCAGTGCTGTCAGGAAGTGCCTGGTGCTCGTCGAGCCAAGTTTCTCTTTGCTCTATTGTTTGTTCCTGACAAGAGTTTCTGTTGTTTGTTTGTGTCAAGAGATCAAACTGTTAATGCCTTTTCTACATCGATGACATGTAGTGTTGTCACTTCGAGACGTATCTGTCGTAACATATCATTCAGATTCATGTTTACAAAACATTTGAAGTCAGAAGTGGTGTCACGATGAATCAAAACACTGATGCACTCCCAGCCTGCAGGGGGCGACCTCATCAAATGTGCACTACTTTACAGTACACTTACTTACGCAGTGCACAAATTTCGATTAGTGCTGTTTCAAATCACACTAACAGGAAATAACTCGACAGCTTCTTCTTCTAATACTTTTTAACACTGATTGTAACCAGTCGTTGAAACACTATCATCGACACTTGACAACACTTTTCTCCAATTGAAACAAGTTATCAAGTTGTGTTTCATTGTGGTATTACTGTGGTTGTGTTGTTTTGTGGTAAAGTTAGTGTTTTCTCGAGACATTCGTTAGTGACCTAGCTTCCGTTTAGCGACGTAGCTATAGACGTAGCGTCATCTACGTCACTAAGATGACGACCGTTGTGTGTCCATCGATCCACACTCGATTTTCTGGCCGTTTGAGTGCACATAGCACACTACGTTTTCCGCACACTGCTCAGTGTTAACGCACATGTGTACTCGAATTATTCAGTGTAAGTGCAGAAGTGCCCAAAAGGGACACACCATTGCCATGTGTTTCAATGAGGAAACACTTCGAGCAGGAATTAGAGACTGATAACTTCTGCAACAAACACATTTAAAATATTTACTTCAAACTCTGCTGCTACACGCTTACAGGAAATGACACGAAAGCTTCTTCTTCTACTACTATTTAACGATGATTTCAACCAGCTGTAGGAACACTAGCGACACCTGCTGGCAGCACGTTTGGTTTGCATCAAGAAATATGAGAAACAAAATATTCGCGAGAAATTTACGTCGGTATCAGCAGCGAAGACGTGTCATACTCAGTATATTTATATTCATATATATATATATGTATATATATATATATGACGTAACTTCCGTTTACAATGTCAACATCACTAAGATGGAGATGTTTTGGGTAGAAAGTGTCCATCGATCCATACTCAGTTTTGTGGGCGTTTTAGTGAACATTTAGTGTGTATAGAGCACTACATTTCACATACTAAGAATTGAGACACATTTATACACTAAATATACTAAAAGTACGGAAGTATGCAATTTGAGACACAGCTCACGTCTCACATCAATCCAAGATGGACGTTACAGACGAGCAGTATGGAGGTATTTGGATGTTTTTAAGTGTCTTTTTGGACGAAGATGAAGACAACTGAGCTCCAGTCGCTACATTAAAATGAACAAATATGTTTGTCTAGAACTCTAAAAAGAACAGATTACTCTCAACCTTTAGTCGACACAAGGGTGAGTAGAACATACATCTACAAAATGAACAAATATTATTCTGGGCTAAAAATCAAAGACACTTTACAAACATCACAAATCTGGAGTTATTTCCACGTCGTGCTCGGAAACAAACTTGTGTTGTGAGTTTGTGTCTGAAGGAAGAAGAAGAAACGTTGAGGATCTATAGACAACAACTTCCCCCTCACGTCACATGTCTCGCCGCACAGACGTGGCGAGAGTCGCGGTTCATGTTCTCTTGAGAGACGAGTTCCCATTGTGTCTTTCTATAGCTGCACATTAAAGCCCTTCCATCATCCTTCCTCCCAGCCATACACTCGCTCCGGCTCTCATCCTGGCAGGAACTCCTGCTGCGATGGCTTCAAAACGCGCTGTAGCTTGAAAGACCTTCAATGCTTTGACAGACTTTCTTCAGCTCCATTGAAGTCAACGATGGAGCAGATGATGTCGGTCGCTCCGAGTCTTTGTAGACGTGTTTGTGGAGGATCAGACGTGACTGTTGGACCAGAACCCACCGCTGTTGCTTAACATAGCTGGAGAGGTCAGTGTCGGGCAGATCGATGCACAGGATCGACTGTTAAACGTGCAAATAGAATAAGAATAGAATTTAATTTAGTTTTGTACTTTGTATTTTCTCGTCCTAATAAAATGAATAATCATTATTTTGTTATAATAATATCCTAAACTGAAAATACTTAATGTACAGGAATCCATTAAGAACCACTTTTTGTCAAAAGCAAACAAACAGGACAGAATGTTGAGGACAAAGGAGAGGAAGTCTGTCAACGCCGGGACTCGAGTGGAGTTTTCCAGATGTTATTCGAAGGATGTTCGAGCCGATAATTTTGGAATCACATGACAAACTGTCTTAAAACAAAGCAGCGACGAGAGAACAACTCCCTGTCAGTCAGGAAGTGGAAACTTTTCTATTGTCAACAACATTTTATAAATACAAATACATTGGTCGATTTGCGTGTGTGTTGTGTGAATCTATTGTGTTATAAGTGTGTGTTTGTACAAAACTCCCTTTAATTGAAATATTGACGTTAGATCTTAAGCCCCGCCCACTGAAAACACTTGAAGTGAAGCATGGAGGTTTATCACCCTGCGTCATCAATCCCTGAAGTCTCCACCTCCAAGGTACCCGTTGTTTAAACAAAGCGGGCCGTGGTTACAGCTGGAGGAGGAGTGAAGCCATTATTACATCATAATGGGCTCTCGTAACCTCTCGTTCGCCCAGATTTCAGAGCAACTTTATAAAGTAATAAGTGTAAAACATGGTCATGATGAGGAACTTACTGCATCTTGGAGAGAAGAACATTTACTACATGAGAGTTGAGTTTGACATTAGTCGACCTTTAAGCTGTACATAAATATTCTCCTCTCAATGATCTGTCCATTCATCCACGACAGAGACTTTAAATCAAACGTACACATAAGAACCGACAACATCAATGAAAACAATGTCAACTTTTGGAGCATTTTCGATGAATGTTGTTACCAAACTTTCCCACTTTGGAAGACGAATTCAAACGTTAGAACTTGAATTTGGCGCCGACATTTGAGGCAAATGAAAATATATTGGATACAGTTGGAATGAGTCTCATCTAAACAGGGGCCAAGAGAAGAAATTAGGGGGAGATGTAAAATTTTCTGATGATTTATTAGGACATAACATGGAAAAACATGACATCTCTGAGCCACGACCAGGTTTTCACTTCATGACAGGAGACAAACAGATACCTTTATGTATTTGAAACATTGGGATGAAACCAGAGTTCCCAGAGACCTTCTCACGTTTGGACTGAACACATTAAGTACATGTACACAGTATCAAGATGAATCTTCTCTTCGGTGACACGAGGTAGACGTAAAGATGACGTTGATTGGATCAAGATGTCTCGGGATGAAGGTGAAGCTCCTCCTGGTCTCCTGCTGCTGTCCAAACACACCCGGAGACGTCGGTTCGAAAACAAGAACTCGCACCTGTAAGTCTATCTCCTTGTTATGCTCGCGGAGAAATGAGTCAAGTTTTCAAAAGTGACGCTTTGTGTGTGTAGTTGTGGGTGAAAGTGTGTGTTTCAAGAGGATTGTGCTTCCTCGTATGAAATACCCTCAACGTGGTCCAAAGGGGCGTTTGGGATTTTTTTGGCAACTTGCCGAGTCGGTCAAAGATCATGTGACTGACATTTTGGTTCACTCTTGCAGTGCGTGCTCAGTGGGACTTCCCTAAACTGTGTGCGTCTGTTTGTGTAGATGTAGACTTCAAGTACAACAACTGGAGTTGGTGCTACCATCACAGTTACGACGATTGTAAAAATAATACCGTTTGCAAAGACGGGGCATGAGGAAGAAAATTGAATAAAGGTTTGAAGATGGAAGTCCAGAGGTGTTCTTTGGCAACCTTTAAGTAGATTCCAAGAGTCTATTAACGGTATTATTAGATCAGAGAATGTAAAGTACACAAAACTTCTTCAGGGACAACAGGCTTTTGAAGACGATGAGTCGAATGACCACAGGAGGAAAGAGTCTTTGCAGTCCGTCTGTGAGAAAATTCTCCTTTTTGTGTTCGACTGGAAGAAGATAAAGAAGCTTTTATGTTTGGAATTCTTGGGCTGTTCACATTTGGCCCTGGCTGGTTTTCACTCATGGTCCTCCTCTGTGAAATATTGGGTCTAGATGGAGTACAAATCAAAGAACATTTCAAGAGGTAAGATGAACTGCAACTATTATTTTTTCTACAGTTGAGCAATCTCCCTCAGACTGCAACTACCACCTATCTAGTCGCAGAGTGCTAGTTTGGAAATCAAGCCGATGATCTATTCGAGGTGACACAGTCCCTTGCTTCATGCATTGGGTCCAAGTCAAGGTTTGGAGAATATCACCCTCGTAGCCCCTCAACAGCCCTTCAAGATCTCCAGACCTCCTCCTCTGGTCAACCTCCTCGCAGCTTGCCGACATCATGGATCTGACAGATCTATGGGAGGAGGCCAATAAAGAGTCCAAGAAAAAGTATTCCAACTTGCTGAGGCAAGAGACCAGAGGCCAGAAGATAAAAGTGTGCCCTGTGGAGGCGACTGTAAGGGCTTTGTTGCCAACACAACAGCAGAGCTCCTGAGAGAAGTTGGAGTCAGGGGACAGTCCCACAGACAGCATGGCCGGGAGATCGGGGTCACCTGCCATAGCTGGGCAACTAAGGCTGACCTCGGGATACACAACGGCTTGATCGACCCGTGGTTCATCAGCTGAGGGCGTATTGTACCGAAGCACCCTGGGAAGCCGGATCTTTCCTGTCACAATCCTAATCAGAGCGACTCGACACCTGAGTGACTGCTACACAATACCCAGTTCTATTGAACCCTCATAGTTTAGTCATATTTTGTGTGGGAACCCTATTGTAAGTGCTGAAGGGAATGTAGGAAGAGGCCTGACACCACAAAGGCACAGTTGGACACTGGTGCAACTGTGCAGGACGGATAAAGACCCTTTGATTCCACTGAGAGTTGGACGCTACCTACAACGTATCGGGCCAGTATGAACAACGCCCTCCTGACCTCCTGGTCTCCTGGTCTCCAAAACCTGACATGCTGTTTACCATTGTTCAAGTCACAGTTTGACCTGTTTTAACCATTACGTCTAATCAGCGCTATCGTCTCCCGTTTCCTGCCGCGGGAAACTCGCCGTCGTCGTCCGAAACAATCCCATTCTGCTCCGATCCCGACACTTTTGACCGCTTGCCAAAGGGTGGGGTAAACTTTTTGACGGCTAACCAGGTTCTCCGTGTTCAAGCAGTTTCCAGGACATGAGCGACTGGAAATCTTTGACCTCCAAACTGGAAGAGGAGGGGAGAACATTTCCTCGTTGACCCCTCGGCGTGATACTTCTGCAGTGTTCGCATTCCTGAGCGAGTCCCTGCCAACACAGATCTCATCTCTTTAGCAGCACAAATGACCGGACCTCGTCTAGAACTGTGTAGGAAAATGGCTCCGGGGTCAGTAGTTAGTTGAAAATACACCCAGAGGAACCGGAGTTCAAAGTGAGGAAAACGACCTCCTTCATGTCCAGCCGGGTGTTTCCACTAGAGCGTTCATTCTGCAACATGGTCTGCTGACTGTGAGACTCTTGATCAATCTTTGGTCACTATTTTAAAGCAGCGGTCAGAGGTTCTGTCCGTGGGAGGAGCTACAGAAAACATTGGATTATAGATAAGAAAGCCTGTCTCAAGTGCACTAATCCAGAAGAGTCTCAATCATGGGATCTTAAATTCAAAGATTCCGATCATCATCGTTTCTTGGCAAAGATGTTAGAAGGCTAGAGATACTACACATGAACACATCACTGGTTAACTTATATGGATGGATGGATGGATGGATGGATGGATGGATGGATGGATGGATGGATGGATGGATGGATGGATGGATGGATGGATGGATGGATGGATGGATGGATGGATGGATGGATGGATGGATGGATGGATGGATGGATGGATGGATGGATGGATGGATATATAAATGATTGAATGGATATATGGATGGATGTATATATAAATGGATGGATATATGAATGGATGGATATATGGATGGATGATATATGGATGGATGTTTATATGGATGGATGGATGGATGGATGGATGGATGGATGGATGGATGGATGGATGGATGGATGGATGGATGGATGGATGGATGGATGGATGGATGGAGATATGAACGGGTGGATGGATGGATGGATGGATGGATGGATGGATGGATGGATGGATGGATGGATGGATGGATGGATGGATGGATGGATGGATGGATGGATGGATGGATGGATGGATGGATGGATGGATGGATGGATGGATGGAGATATGAATGGGTGGATGGATGGATGGATGGATGGATGGATGGATGGATGGATGGATGGATGGATGGATGATGGATGGATGGATGGATGGATGGATGGATGGATGGATGGATGGATGGATGGATGGATGGAGATATGAATGGGTGGATGGATGGATGGATGGATGGATGGATGGATGGATGGATGGATGGATGGATGGATGGATGGATGGATGGATGGATGGATGGATGGATGGATGGATGGATGGATGGATGGATGGATGGATGGATGGATGGATGGATGGATGGATGGATGGATGGATGGATGGATGGATGGATGGATGGATGGATGGATGGATGGATGGATGGATGGATGGATGGATGGATGGATGGATGGATGGAGATATGAATGGGTGGATGGATGGATGGATGGATGGATGGATGGATGGATGGATGGATGGATGGATGGATGGATGGATGGACACATACTGTACGTGTTGCATTAAAAAAAAGGTTCTTCTCACAAACTTCTCAACAACAAGCAGTGAAAAAACAGAAAAACAGAGATTTCACAAATGTCTTTAATTCAAATAAAAAAGTTGAAAATAAAACAGGTATTACGGTAAAACATTTGAATTGATGGTAAAATAAAGAAAAAGGCGTCTGTGAAGTTTGATGTTTTCTCGCTCATGAAACTGAGTTTGAAGAAATCATGCGTCTTTGACGTACGTCCTCACGGCCACCACGTCTCCCATGATGCATTTCTGTGGAGAGAAAACACCTTCAATGACTTATGTCTGTATAATAATTACTTGAATGTGTTTTTATTTAACACTTTCTGTTATCGTCATGAAAAGAACTTACTATACAGATATTAAAATATAAATATTTAAATAAATACATTTCACTTTTAAAATGTTGCTACATTTTCTCACCTCTTGTATTTCATTCTAACTTCACTAAAATATAAGATTATTTTACATCAAATACTTTTGATTGTTTTTCCTCAGGAGCCACATTTCTTGCTGTTGCTCACAGAAATAAAGGAGGGAAAAGTATAAACTCAATTATTATTTTATGTAATTTATTAACTTTTACTTTTTTCCAGTTTTTCATTTTAATTTTCACTCTATTTAAGGGTAAATTAATACACACAAAAAAACAGTCATATTTATTTACAATTAATGAATAATAAAAATAAAAACAAGATAAAATTGTTAGCCATATTACCTTTTTTGTTAAAAAGCACTTGATTTTCCCCCCAACATTTTTTTTATATTAACTTAAATCATTTTTTAAGGGCAATAAATACTCAAATTAATGTCAAAAATCGATACAAAAAGTCCTAAAATAAAAAAAAAACTAGTGATGAATAATAGAAATAAAGTTACATTTTACATGATTTCTGTCCTCATAACTGCAGTCAAAGGACCGAGTGTGGCCCTCAGGTTTCACTTCAACTCAGTCTGTGTTAAGAAATGATGTTTAATTCTAGTTAAATATATAAGATTTAAGGTTTATTATTTTATGTGAAGCTCTATTTTATTAGACCTTTACTTATTTAAAAAACAATTATAATGTTTAATTCTAGTTTAATACATACAATTTGTGGTTCGTTATTTTATTTAAAGCTCTATTTTATTAGACATTCGTGTAAGGTTATATAATTATATTTATATAATTATAGTTATATAATTATAGTTGTTTAAAAAACAATTATAATGTTTAATCTTAACGCGATTCTCATTTAATCCTTTATTTAAAAGTAAAGTACGTAGTTTTTACTACACTTGTTGGTTTAACGAGGGATGAATCTTCAGTTTTCTCTCACTTTAATAACAGCCTCAGCACCAAAAGAAACAGTGTCTTTGTAGGTCTCACCGCCACGAGCTTCCCGTCCGTGACCTCCCTCTCGATGCTGGTCTCCTTCCCGTCCCAGGTCTGCTTCTGCACCAGCTTCTGGTCCTCCAGGCTGAAGACGGTCTGGTGGCGAAGAGACAAGAGTTTATAGACGCGCGGGTCCACCTCCCTCGAACCCCCCTCTGGACCCGGACCGTGGTCTTCCTGTCGTCGGCGGTGGTCTCCTCGAACGCCTCCCCGAGCCGGAACTTGACCTCGGTGGTCTTGAAGGTGCTCTGGCTCTTCAGGGTCACCGCGCCCTGCGCGTCCACGCTCACCACCAGGTTGGGTTTGGTCCGGTTGCCCACCTGTCGGATGGCGAAGCCCACGCCTGCGCAGTGAGTGAGGGGGGGGGGGGACACAGGTTAGTTAGAGGAGTGGGCGGGGGTCACGGGTCGGACCCACCGATGGCTTTCATGTAGTCGTCGAAGTTCTCGCTGGAGAGCATCTTCCACGTCCCGACGAACTTGTCGACCATGTTTGCGCAGGTGTGTGAGGGTCTAGAGTCCAGCGGGGAGACCAGAGAGGATCAGAACCTCGCCCGGGTCCGGGAGGACTTCTTAAAGGGGGACAGCGCCGGGGCCAGACGCGCGAGGGAACCAATCAGAGCCCGGGATGTTCGAGAGGCCACGCCCCTTTCCTGAGAGTCAGACGAGGTGCGACCTTTGGGTATGAAATATTGCAGTACTATTGAAGTAATATTGTAACATCTGTGTTTCAACATCAAAGAATCGATTCTTCCTTCTCTGGGTTGAAGGTCAGTGACTTCACATCAAACTTTATTTTTTAAATACCATTTTTAAAGCCTGGGATTTATAATAATATGTGTCATATATTTAGGAGCAGGTGAAATAAACTTATAATTAGAAACATCATTAATTGAATTCATTTTTTTAAAGTGAGTTTATTTTTCTTTTCTTATCTTTAAAATCACTTTCATTTGTAAACAACCATGAAAGGTTAGTTTTTAATTTTCAACTATAATCAAACAATTTTCAACTATAATCAAACAATTTTCATCTATAATCAAACAATTTTTAACTATAATTAAACAATTTTCAACTATAATCAAACAATTTTCAACTATAACCAAACAATTTTTAACTATAATCAAACTATTTTTAACTATAATTAAACAATTTTCATCTATAATCAATCAATTTTTAACTATAATTAAACAATTTTCAACTAAAATCAAACAATTTTCAACTATAACCAAACAATTTAACTAAAATCCAACAATTTTCAACTTTAATCCAACAATTTTCAACTTTAATCCAACAATTTTCAACTGTAATCAAACAATTCTTAACTGTATAAATACTTTGATGCTAAAACTAGTTCATGTGTTCAAACATCTAAAAATGAAGTTGATTCAATAAATCAATGATTTTTCTAAACAGTCAAACATGAATGTTTGCTCTCGACAGACTCGTGTTTAAAAGTCATATTTGCAGATGAAGAACCAACTGGTCGACCTTCGACCTCAATGAACCAACTGGTCGACCTTCGACCTCAATGAACCCACCATGATTGCAACAACCAACAGACGGAGATATGAAGAATCATTTCTTCTTTCATTGCTTCACGCTCGCATGTGACCCGTGTCTTCCTCCTCCTCCTCATCCAGTCGCCACAGATGTCTCACACTCAGATCAGAGCTTGTCGGGGTCAAAGGTCGGGGCTTGAAAAAATGTCCACTTGAAAAAATGCTGAAGTCATCAGTTTCAAAACCATGTCTCGCTCAAGAAGAGGTTTTGAAATCAACAGGACGAGACGACGTCAGAACATGGTTTTTATTAAACATGGTCACACGAACAAACCACCGACGTCAGGCTTTGCTTTGAGGGTCTTTGCTCTCGCAGTGAGTCACGAACGCCTTCATCATCTCCGCCGTGGTCAAGTTGGCGCCTTTCATCACCAGCCGCTCGCCGTCCACTGGAAGACAAGATGGTCGAACAATGACCTTGAAATGAGCGTTTGACTTTCCCGTACAACTTTATCGACACCACGCTCACAGACGACTGAAGATGTCGCGACACAAAATAAAATCTCAGCGATATTTATCTTTAAAAGCTGCTGGAGTCACAGCATCCTCTCGTCCTCAGTCATCACTAGGACTTAATAAGATATTATTCTTCCTTTGGCTGCGTGAAGAAGTGAATAATGCTGCCATCTGGTGGCCATGAGTTTAATTACAAGGCAAAAATAAACAAACTGAATATTTGTATGTTAATGTAAATAAAAAATGGAATTATTTTATTTTACACTAAATAAATAAACCAAAAACACATCTATAATAAAAGTAAAACATGCTTTGGAAGCAGAGAAATAAGTTAAAAACATTAAATTCATAAATATATTAACCTAATCAATGTGACCCAGTGAACCAATGGGCTGCTTTTGTCATAAGCTCCGCCCATTCAGTGGGAGCACTAAGAGATCCGATTGGAAAAGCTGTGTGTCAATCAAAACAGCTAATTTGGTTGATTGGAAGATGATTAAATGAAACGTTAAGTGAAGAGAAGGTTAAATCTGCAAATACCGTTTTATTTTGCAAATACACCGAAAACACTTTACTTTTATCACTCGTTTCCTGCTATCAAACCAACGTCAGCGCCGCGACATAACACCAACAAAAGCAGTCATATTGTTTCAATTTGAATTAAACTTTATTAGACAAACTTTCTCGACAACGACAAAATCCACTCGGATCAGTGTCACTTTTAGTTGAGATAAACTGAGCTAAGCTAGTGGTAGTATAGTGTATAGTAGTATAGCTAATATTATTATTGAAATATGGTGTATATTAAAAAGGTTATTTAAATGTAACAAACCGAGTGTTGTTATACCAGCAGTCCACTAGGTGGCAGTCATTACTTATGTAGCCGTTTTTTGGTTTGATGGGCCTCATGAGAACTACGAGTTAAGTCCAAGTAAGTACAACTACCTATGATGCAACACAAAGGAGTAGCAGTATACATATATAAATATATACATAAATAATACATATTTAATCAAAATGTTTCAACTATAATAAAAAAATGTTCAACTATAAATCCTTTTTTTTTTTAAACTATAATCAAACAATTTTCAACTGTAATCAAACAATTTTCAACTATAATCAAACAATTTTCAACTATAATCAAACAATTTTCAACTTTAATCAAACAATTTTCAACTATAATCAAACAATTTTCAACTAAAATCAAACAATTTTCAACTTTAATCAAACAATTTTCAACTATAATCAAACAATTTTCAACTGTAATCAAACAATTTTCAACTGTAATCAAACAATTTTCAACTATAATCAAACAATTTTCAACTATAATCCAACAATTTTCAACTGTAATCAAACAATTTTCAACTAAAATCAAACAATTTTCAACTTTAATCAAACAATTTTCAACTAAAATCAAACAATTTTCAACTATAATCAAACAATTTTCAACTGTAATCAAACAATTTTCAACTGTAATCAAACAATTTTCAACTATAATCAAACAATTTTCAACTGTAATCAAACAATTTTCAACTATAATCAAACAATTTTCAACTATAATCAAACAATTTTCAACTATAATCAAACAATTTCCAACTATAATCAAACAATTTTCAACTATAATCCAACAATTTTCAACTGTAATCAAACGTACCGAAGGTCACGTCGATGACCGGTTCCGACTGGTCGTGCTTCACCATGGTGACGACCTCACAGTTCATGTTGGTGGACTTGACCTTCTCTGACCCGACCAAAGACAGGAAATCCCTGCATCGGAGAAAAAAACCAAGAGTGAGTTTTTTAAGAGACTGGAAAAAAAACCTTCACATTGAATTTCTCGTGTTAATGACCGACATGTTTATACGTCACCATAGCAACACGAACACGAATCTCCTTGTGTTTGATCAAATCATAATCTGACATGTCGTGAAAGGTCAACAAAGAAATCTGATCCCACTAGTACGTCTCAGGTCTGCCCTATGGCCTCCACCCGATAGGAAAAAAAAGAAATCGAGAATTAATAGAGTTTTTATCGTTATTACAAAGTAGGTGTGTGAGAAAATATTTACACACTTAAATATCGCAATTGTAACTAATATGATTTTTCACTTAAAGTCAAATTTTGTTTTCATCGTAGTTCTGTTGTCGTAAATGCTTTTTGTATAAAATAATTTGTGTTTTTATTTAAAATGAACATATATTCACAGCGTTTTCTAATTTTTGTGTTGCAGTTAGATATCGGGCCTCTAGATGGCAGTAGCAGTCATTACATCCTCGGTTAAAGGAAGAATGAAATCCTAGCGACGACTGAGGACGAGAGGATACAGTCCAGAGTCCAGCAGCTTTTGAAGCTGATGTTTGAACATATTTTGGTTTCAAAACAAATGAAAGCAGTTACGACTTCGTCAAGAGTCATGTGGTCTGTAAATACTACAACACCAGAGTCAAGTACTGGACAATACTACACATATATACTTGTTACTACACTATCACAATACCAGAGTCAAGTACTCGACAATACTACACATACAGTATATCCTTGTTACTACACTATCACAACACCAGAGTCAAGTACTTAACAATATTACAAATGTATCCTTTCTACTACAGTATCACAATATTGGACCCATTATTGCACAGCATCTTTTTTTTGGCTTTCAAATCATAATTAATTTTTTATCATAGATCTTTTATGCCCTCAAGATCCTGGTGATGACTGAGGGCGAGAGGATACATTAAAGACTGAGGACAAGAGGATACAGTGAAGACCGAGAACGAGAGGATACAGTGAGTCCAGCAGCTTTTAAAGCTAATGTTTGGACATATTTTGGTTTGAAAACCAATGAAAGCAGGTACAACTGAGGACGAGAGGATACAGTGACTCCAGCAGCTTTTGAAGCTGATGTTTGAACATATTTTGGTTTCAAAACAAATGAAAGCAGTTACGACTTCGTCAAGAGTCATGTGGTCTGTAAATACTACAACACCAGAGTCAAGTACTGGACAATACTACACATATATACTTGTTACTACACTATCACAATACCAGAGTCAAGTACTCGACAATACTACACATACAGTATATCCTTGTTACTACACTATCACAACACCAGAGTCAAGTACTTAACAATATTACAAATGTATCCTTTCTACTACAGTATCACAATATTGGACCCATTATTGCACAGCATCTTTTTTTTGGCTTTCAAATCATAATTAATTTTTTATCATAGATCTTTTATGCCCTCAAGATCCTGGTGATGACTGAGGGCGAGAGGATACATTAAAGACTGAGGACAAGAGGATACAGTGAAGACCGAGAACGAGAGGATACAGTGAGTCCAGCAGCTTTTAAAGCTAATGTTTGGACATATTTTGGTTTGAAAACCAATGAAAGCAGGTACAACTGAGGACGAGAGGATACAGTGACTCCAGCAGCTTTTAAAGCTGATGTTTGGACATATTTTGGTTTGAAAACAAATGAAAGTAGTTACGACTTCATCAAGAGTCATGTGGTCTGTAAATACTACAACACCAGAGTCAAGTACTGGACAATACTACACATATATACTTGTTACTACACTATCACAACACCAGAGTCAAGTACTAGACAATACTACACATATATACTTGTTACTACACTATCACAACACCAGAGTCAAGTACTACACAATACTACACATATATCCTACACTATCACTCTACATCGTACCGTTGACGCTGATATTTATCAAGATTCGTGACAGATTTATACTAACAAACGTAAATTGGTAAATGAAGCTCAAACTACTGGTTCAATGTCTTCATGAACAGCAGCCACTGACCACTGCAGACACACGAGACTGATTCTGATAAAGAACGATGTAAAAAAGTTATAAATCCTTTGTAACAACATGGTTTTAACAAACATGTTCATCAGTTTAAAAAGAAAACACGTAGGAAACAAACACCGAAAAGAAAACACGCTACGTTTGTTCCTCTAAAAACACACTTTCACATCTTCAGAGAAGCTCAACACAACACAAAATCAAACACACAAAACACACGTGTTTTACCGCGTGGATCTGACGTTAGACTCGAAGGGACAGAACTGAACCGCGATCTTCTTCACCGCCTTCAGGATCAGGGACCCTTTGCTGGACGCCGCCATGTTTCTTCCTGCGACGGAGTGACGTCACGCTGCGTCACTACTGGGGCGCGCTTCCGGTGCTGAGCACAAGAGGACGCTGTCAGATCGAGTGTGGCGGGAACTCGGGTTTCCTCCCACTTTTGTCGAAAACAAACGGAAGTTAACGATGATGGACGAGTTTATTCAAATGAAAGTTATATTTAAAGAAACAATTCACTTTATTATCCAGTTGACCTTTCGTGTTTCTTTAAATATAACTTTTATTCTAATTAAAATCGTTTTTTTGGTTTAAACTTTTATTTTAAATGATCAATAAAAACCTAGAATTCTTCTGTGTAACTTCTCTTTTACCGATAACACTTTCGCTGACGTGAAAATGAGGAAACATTTCAGTAAAAAGAAGAGAGAATTAAATAATGGTGATTCTAGACAAAAAGTAAAAGGATTTAATATCTTAATATGTTTTATTCACGACACCGTATCGATATTCAACAGCACGTTATCGATTTATTGTTCAAATTAACTTACAAATACTCACGGTGGAGTTACAACAGTCGAGAAATGTATTTGTATTGTTATAGTATTAAGTAAGTAAGTAATTTATATTTATATAGCGCTTTTCCAGACCAGGGTCACAAAGCGCTTAAACAATCAAAACAATATTCAATAAAGTATATACTTTAAAGGTCAAGATAAAATTTATTAAGTGAGTATCCCGCAAATAAACATCTATTTTCCTAAAGAAATACAAAAGTATATTTGTTGCCTTTGTCTCGGTGTGTTTACGATTAAATGATATTTTTTTCTACAGTTAAATTATCTTTTAAAAAAAATAGTCATTTCCACAATATCGCAATGTATCACATCGTATCGTATCGTTTCCACCGTATCGCGATACGTATCGTGTTGCCAAAACACATCCTGATATTGAAGTAAGTGTTTTATTTTATGTCATTTAATGCAAATATAGTCCATTTTTAAACGTTTTTCAAACAACCATCAGTGATTCAACTCTAACTCTAAACTCCTCTCAGTCTTTCGACTTCAAAACCGCCATAACTGTGTGTTGTTTTTGTTTGGAGAAGCCCGATTGTGTATCACTGTCCAAAAGTGTGTATTGGTTTCGCTGCGGACTCACTTCCCGGGCGTGTGACGACTAAATAACACAATCGCTCTCTTTCCCGGACGAGCTGGTCCGCGACAGTCGGACGACCAAGGCCTCCCTTCTATATTTAGACACACACGGCTCAAGCATTTCCTACACACACACACACACACACACACACACACACACACACACACACACACACACACACACACACACACACACACACTTTTGTGTGTGCTTGTGAGAGCCACACATGGGATTGTGCGTCGACCGGGACAATGAACACTCGAGTGTTTATTACAATATTGATTTTTAAAAGACTCAACAACCCCAGACAGTCAGATTCGATGGAAACAGTGAAAAACAACAAGAATTTAAAAAAGAGTTAAATAGTTAAAAGTATAGTTTAAAAGGGAAAATAACAAAACATGAAAACTGCAAAACATTACAGTGAATAAACTTGATAAAAAGTGTAGATTTGTATGTTTTATTTGAAGTTGTTTTATTTGAATTTCATGATTCTTTTGACAAGTCCAGAAAATAATCTTTTTTTAAAGCTATTAAGGCACAAATAAATCCTTAATTATTAGTTTATATAGTTAAACATTCGGACAATGAGGTGAAAATTGTCTCAATACAGTATGTTTTACTGATTCTATTGTCATTATCTTGTCATTTTTTGTCTTTTAATATCATTAAATAAGTGTTTTTTTCTAGACTCCACAGGTAAATGTGACTCAAACTAAGTCTCTTCAGACATTTTCACTTGAAACAAAACTTGAAATATTTACGCTATAATATGTTTGTTGTGTTGATACTGTTAAGTGGTTGCGACATAACTTTTCTAGATTATTTGAAAAAAAACCACCTATTATTAAAATGGTTAATTCAAATGTCAACCTTGAGTTCAGGCTGAAACTTAAACAAAAAATCATCTTCTGCGACACTGGGTGGACGTGTGAATATAAGTGTGAAAACTACCCTGAAATGTTTCATGTTTTGTTAAGTTCGAATGTTGTCGACCGTCTTTATTATTTAGGCTTCATCACGTTTTTATTTCTGACTTATTCAATTGCTGCTGCAGAATTTTAAAGTGTTTTTTTAATCTTTAACGAAGACATCAAGCTTCTAAACTCAACAACCATAATGTTGAGAAATTATTTCTACGTCTACAATTGGAAAATTGAAGTTATTGTGGCACAGAATGAACCTGCGTTTTGTTGATGACAAGTTTATATTACAAAATATAACATAATTCACAATTTAAAGGGTATTATCTCTGTTATTTCTGTTCTTTTAAGGTGATTCATAATAGGTTAATTATATCAATAAATGATTTAAAATTAGTATTTTGTAAATAAATTGTAATTAAATAATATGAAATCCATGTTTTTGTTTGAGATATAAACATTTTGCTTCACATGATGATGCTAACATTTCAACACCATTATAACTATACAAACTTCAAAGAGTTTTAACCCTTCAAATGCCTAATTTCGCAAGTTTGTGTTAGTTTACATTAAATATTATCCAATACGAATAATCGTACCGGCAGTCAAAATCCTGATATAAATAAATAATAAATAATAAATAATAAATAATGAATGATGAACAAGGAATAATAAATAATAAATAATAAACAATAAATAATAAATAATAAATAATAAATAATAAATAATAAATAATAAATAATAAATAATAAATAATAAATAATAAATGATGAACAAGGAATAATAAATAATATGTAACATTTATCATTTAAAGTTCAGGTCAGAGGAAACAGGAAGTTCTCATAAAAACTGATTAAACAAGTCTGTGTACTTGTTTGACGTTTGTACATTCTGTGCCAGTGAGATCACTTGTTCATTGAACAGTGGATCACAATGAGGAAAGAGAAGTAACGAATGAGAATTAAAGGTGAACACAGAGTCAAACTATAAACGGGTCAACACTGTCTTGACGTGAAACTTCTGTTTTTCTCCGGAGATTAAAAGTGCAGAAGATGAAGTGTCATGCCAGGTCAACCAACTTCCTTCCTCCGTCATGAAACAAGTTTATTAATAGTTTATCAAACCTCATATCAGTGACAGGAAAACCTTTTATTTCCATCAATTAGTCATAAGTAACTTTAGCCTGACGTTTATATAATTTTGTAATAAAGTTATGAAAGTATTTGAAGGAAAATAGCTGTTTTTTTGTTCATGTATTGGTGCAAATAGAGATATAAATTTAATGTAAATCTTATTTTCACTGATCCAGAAAAAGTCATCTTGCATATGTTTAGAAACGTAATATTAATATTGAAAAAACTTTCCAGCAACAGATTAAAAATGTCTTGTTCTGTTTTGGTTCCCGAGGTGAACCACCGATCAGAAGAGGAACAAAATGAAAAGCATGAAATGAGAAACAACATGAACAAAAACTTCCTCTATATAAGAATATATGACACAAACTATGTCCTCATGACACACTCTTCACTTCAGATTAACAGAACCTTGACTAGAAAAGTGCTATATAAATAAATATTACTTACTTACAATTTAAAATATTTATGCTGAGGAAGAATTTGTTTTTTTTTTAAACATCTGTATCTGTATTGTTGATATGGAAGACAAGATTAATAGAAATTAATGGTTTTCCTCAGACTGTTTTGTTCATTTTTAATTTGCTTTATTTCTATGCTATTGTGAGTGTCTAGAAATGCATGCTAACATTACATGTTTCATTATTGTTAATATTATTAATACTAATATTCTTATAGTTATTATTATTTTTGTTTATATGAGACACCATGAAACAGTTTCACTTTGGATTAACAAAACATTGTTTTGACAATTCAAATATTTTTTTCTTAGAAACAATTTTTGTAAATTTAAAAACCAATATATGTTCCTGTGTAGATGTACTGGGAAGTCATATTAATATAAATAAAATGGTTGATTAATGTGCTGTTGTATTGTGTCTAGAAATGCATCTTCAAATAAAATGTATAATTATCATAAATTGAATATTTTATTTTATTTTCACTTAAAGACATTTTTTTTTACCCAACTTATAGTACTGCAACACAACTTTAATAGAAGTTAATGTTTAAAATGTTATTATTTTCATTTTCTTTATATTTAATTAAAATAATAAATGATAAATGATAAATAATAAATGATAAATAATAAATAATGAATAATAAATAATCCTCGATAAATAATGAATAATAAATAATAAATAATACTTGTTAAATGATAAATAATAAATGATGAATAATAAATAATACTTGTTAAATAATAAACAATAAATAATAAATGATAAATGATAAATGATAAATGATAAATGATAAATGGTTTGGTTTATTTTGATCACTAAATGACGATGAACTCTTCAAGGATCGGAGGAAAGTCGGACAATAAAAGACAGTAATATTCATTGAAAACATCTTATAGATAAAGATAATAAATGCGCTTATAAATCGATTGTTCGTTGATGTTTGTGTTATTATTTTCATTTTCTTTATGTTTAATTAAAATAATAAATGATAAATGATAAATAATAAATGATAAATGATAAATGATAAATAATAAATAATACTTGTTAAATAATAAATAATAAAAAATAAATAATAAGTAAGGAATGATGGACAAGGAATAGTAAATAATAGATAATAAATAATAAATAATAAATAATAAATGATAAATGATAAATGATAAATGATAAATGATAAATGATAAATAATAAGTGATAAATAATAAATAATAAATAATAAATGATAAATGATAAATGATAAATGATAAATGATAAATGATAAATGATAAATAATAAATAATAAATGATAAATGATAAATGATAAATAATAAATGATAAATGATAAATAATAAGTGATAAATAATAAATGGTTTGGTTTATTTTGATCACTGAATGACGATGAACTCTTAGGATCGGATGAAAGTCCGACAATAAAAGACAGTAATATTCATTGAAAACATCTTATAGATAAAGATAATAAATGCGCTTATAAATCGATTGTTCGTTGTTTGTGTAATAAAAAGTCAACGTCATCGTCGTGTTGACGTTTTCAAGCCTCCCGCTGTAACCATCTTAACCACGCCCCCTCAGAACCACGTGACAGACTCACCAATCGCAGCCGCTCCTCGTCCATGTCGCGGTCACGTGACAGCTACGTCACGTCGACGGAGCGAGCAGCTCGTCTTCTCTCGTCTCGAGTCACAAACGTGCGGATGTCGAGCGCGGAGCTCGTCTCTCCTCCTGTGGACGTCTCCTCCTCCTCCTCCTCCTCACCCCGCATATGCTGCTCCCTCCGCCGGCCCTGGACCAAGAGACCGCGGCCGGACACACACTCGTGAGCGCGACTGTCCGTGAGTGTGTTTCAATAAAGTTGTATTCGCCGCAGTGTTGCTGGGTAAAGATGCAGAGATGCTGAGACTTGTTGCTGTGTTTGTGTCGCTCATGGTGAGATGCTGTTGGATTTAAAGACTAGTTTGTCTTTCATTCTTGATATATATATATATATATATATATATATATATATATAGGAGCTTAGAGTCTGTTCGTATGATGCGCATCACCGGGTAAACAATACGATGTACCGCGATATATCTTGTGATACTGTAGCATCAAGGAAATATGTGTAGTATTGTCGAAGTACTTGACTCTGGTGTTGTAGTATTTACAGACCTCATGACTCTTGACGAAGTCGTAACTGCTTTCATTTGCTTTCAAACCAAAATATGTCCAAACATCAGCTTTAAAAGCTGCTGGAGTCACTGTATCCTCTCGTCCTCAGTCTTTCCCAGGATGTTGCAGAAAAAATGATTTATTTTGTAATATTGTCCAGTACTTGACTCTGGTGTTGTATAATTTACAGACCACATGCCTTCTTGACAAAGTCGTAACTGCTTTCAATGGTTTACCTGCTGTAGTCGACTGTATCCTCTTGTCCTCAGTCATCGCCGGGATCTCACAGGAAAAAATAAATATTTGTAGTATTGTCGAGTACTTGACTCTGGTGCTGCAGAATTTACAGACCACATGACTCTTGACGAAGTCGTAACCGTTTTAATTTATTTTCAAACCAAAAAATGTCCAAACATCAGCTTTAAAAGCTGCTGGAGTCACTGTATCCTCTTGTCCTCAGTCATCGCCAGGATCTTGAAGAAAAAAAGTAAGTAAGTAAGTAATATTTATTTATATAGCGCTTTTCCAGACCAGGGTCACAAAGCGCTTAAACAAACAGAACAAAACTCAAAAAAGTATATACTTTAAAGATCAAGATAATACTGAGAACAACACAGGAGTTCCAGAAAATCAAGGAAAAGCCTGAACAAATAGAAACGTCTTAAGATGTTTCATAAAGGAGTCCGTTTTTTGTAGTATTGTCGAGTACTTGACTCGACTTGTAGAATTTACAGACCACATGAAAAAGTCGTAACTGCTTTCAAAAGTTTTGCTGCGGTAGACCACTGTATCCTCTGGTCCTCAGTCATCGCCGGGATCTCACAGGAACAAAGAAATAATTGTGGTATTCTTGAGTACTTGACTCTGGTGTTGCAGAATTTACAGACTACGTGACTCTTGACGAAGTCGTTACTGCTTTCAATAGTTTTGCTGCTGCAGTCGACTGTATCCTCTTGTCCTCAGCCCTCTTATGGATCTTGCTGTATTTCATACTCGCTTTAGCTGCAGAGGACGTACTCGGGTTTAATTGCAACACATGAATGAACAAACACAGTGGGTATTCACTATTTATTCAATTTGACACTTTCTTGAATCATATACCATAAAAGAACTATAGTATCATATATGATATGATTCGCCGGCCAAAATATCATATTGCATAGTCGACTGTATCCTCTCCTCCTCAGTCATCGCCGGGATCTCACGGGAACAGAGAAATATTTGTGGTATCCTGGAGTACTTCAGAATGTCATTTTTCCTAAAGTACGCTTCTCTTTTCCTGTGGCGACAACTTTCACGACGTGACATATTGAAACTTGTTTGTCTTTGTTATTCAATCTCACAGATTTTTCCATCGAGCTCGTTTGAAAACAACAGTTTAGTGAAGTGTTGCATTCGAGGTCTTCTCCAGCGTTTCAACCCAGAAGTGGTTTGTTTATCATTGTAAGAGGAACCATCATCTGACCTACTTGACTGTAGCTCTCGGGGAAACATGTTATTTCAACAGGTTCGTCGTGAGGAGGTACAAGTACCTGGAGGCCGGAGTACAATCGTACACTTCTCAACCGTACTGCGAACACTGGTTTCATCCACGATAAAGTAGTAGTTTAGCTGCTGAAACAGGTCTATTTAAACACAATAAAAAACACCTGAATCAAAAGCTTTTTTAAAATTTGTCTCAAATCCTCATATTTAATTCTAGTACAACGCCGCAAAAAACAGACTAAAAACTGTTTCCTTCAACTGATGAAAATCTCTAAACTTAGGAAAATGTTGTCACAACACGATCTGGATCTTATAATCCATGTGTTTGTGTCGTTTAGACTATTTTAACAGTTTATTTTGGTGTCTTAACAAGAAGCATCTGTCTCGCCTGCAGTTGATACAAAACTCTGCAGCCAGAATTCTGAGCCGCTCTAGTAGAAGAACTCACATTTCTCCGATCCTTAAGACTCTTCACTGGCTGCCAGTTTCTTTCAGGATCAACTTTAAAATTTTGGTTCTTACTTTCAGATCTATTCATGGTCAGACCTTCCATCAGTGATCTGATCCAGACTTACACCCCAGCTCGGGCTCTGAGGTCTGTGGATCAGAATCTACTGATGGTTCCTGAACACGGTTCAGGACCAGAGGAGAGAAATCCTTCCAGACTGTTGCTCCTAAGCTTTGGAACCATCTCTGTGTTTGATGATCTACTGACTCCTTCAAGAAACATCTGTGTTTGATGATCTACTGACTCCTTCAAGAAACATCTGTGTTTGATGATCTACTGACTCCTTCAAGAAACATCTGTGTTTGATGATCTACTGACTCCTTCAAGAAACATCTGTGTTTGATGATCTACTGACTCCTTCAAGAAACATCTGTGTTTGATGATCTACTGACTCCTTCAAGAAACATGTGTGTTTGATGATCTACTGACTCCTTCAAGAAACATCTGTGTTTGATGACCTACTGACTCCTTCAAGAAACATCTGTGTTTGATGATCTACTGACTCCTTCAAGAAACATCTGTGTTTGATGATCTACTGACTCCTTCAAGAAACATCTGTGTTTGATGATCTACTGACTCCTTCAAGAAACATCTGTGTTTGATGATCTACTGACTCCTTCAAGAAACATCTCGAGACACTTTTATTTGAGCTTTTTCTGCTGTGTTTGTCTCTATGTTGTCTTGACCTTTAAAATTATTTTAACTGTGTATTGTTTAAGTGCTTTGTGACCCTGGTCTGAGAAACATCTTTACAAATAATTATTTACTTATTACTACCAATATTAACTCCATGAATAGACCTGGATAGTGATATTTCAGGAAGCCTTGACATGTTTCCGCCCTCGCCGTGAGTACTTGTGTTCTTGTGTGTGGTCGCCAGAGACAATAACAACGTTTATCAACGGTGACATGAACGTGACCTCGTCTGGTCGACTGTCCAAGCATGAGCGGTCACTCGCCTACATGAGTGGACCGAGCTACTGTAAGCACTCTGTCTGGGCCTCATAAATAAAACACATTTTTCACACAACTTCCCCCTTTTCTCTGCAGCTCACATGAGCTCCCAGACACAGTAAGACATGCCATACACTCGCACACACACACACACACACACACACACACACACACACACACACACACACACACACACACACACACACACACACACACACACACACACACACAGCCTTAGCTCGGGGTGTGTTCAGTTGTCCAAAAAGAAACACTGCAGTCTTGTTCCCACACAAGAGGACATGTGCTCTGAGCGATGACGATTTCTACTCCAGTTTCATTTTCTCTGGTCTTCCGAGCGTGACTATACATCGGAGCTGTGTTTACATAGCTTCCTGTTTGTTTCCCATCATGCCGCTCGCTACATTGTTCCATGTTGAATTGGGCCAGTGTGTGAATTTAATCGAAAAGTGATTAGCAGAGTATTTTTGGTTCACGGCACAGTTTTCTGTGTCCCGATCATTTATCAATGATAAATTGTGTGTATTTTAAAGAATCTGTTGATACGATACATGGTCGACGATACGATATATAGTGAGACTGTAGTAACAAGTATATATGTGTGGTATTGTGGAGTACTTGACTCTGGTGTTGCAGAATTAACAGACCACACGACTCTTGACAAGTCGTATCAGCTTTCATTTGTTTTCAAAATATGTCCAAACATCAGCTTTAAAAGCTGCTGGACTCACAGTATCCTCTCGTCCTCAGTTATCACCGGGATCTCGTGGGATCGTTACATTTGCAACGATCCCGAGTTATACACGTTTCTAGGAGTGTGTATTGTCAAGAATATGATTTGATATGTATCACGATACAGAGTCGACGTTACTGTATTAACCAGGATAAATGTGTAGTATTGTCGAGTACTTGACTCTGGTGTTGTGATACTTTAGTAACATGGATATATGTGTAGTATTGTCGAGTACTGGACTCTGGTGTTGTGATACTTTAGTAACATGGATATATGTGTAGTATTGTCGAGTACTGGACTCTGGTGTTGTGATAGTGTAGTAACAAGTATATATGTGCAGTATTGTCGAGTACTTGACTCTGGTGTTGTGATAGTGTAGTAACAAGTATATATGTGTAGTATTGTCCAGTACTTGACTCTGGTGTTGTAGTATTTACAGACCACATGACTCTTGACGAAGTCGTAACTGCTTTCATTTGTTTTCAAACCAAAATATGTCCAAACATCAGCTTTAAAAGCTGCTGGACTCACTGTATCCTCTCGTCCTCAGTCATCGTCGGGATCTCGCAGGATTTCATTTAATTCAATAAGAATTGTAATTATTTATTGTATACAAACTTTATTGAAACTATTAAAGAACAATGATACAAATGTAAAAAGAATGTAATCTATACACTACTGTTGATTATTTCTATAGTAGTTAAAAAAGCCATATTTAAGTTCTTCAATATTTTCTTAAACACCTTATACTTCATAGATTGTGTAATTTTTACCCTTTGAACCCACAATATTTGAGATAAAACACTTGGACTTAAAGTTTCAATCAAGAAGTCAACATGTCGCCCGTGAACAGAACACATGTCACACTCACTCAAACTGAACAAGCACAGGAAGTCGTTCTCTGTCGTCGATGAGCAAACGATGGTTTGTTTGCTCAGTAGTCGAGTCAAGTTCCATGTTTGAGAGTCTTAGCTAATCACTTTTAATTCGTTTTTGTTTTTTACCAAACTGTCTATAACCAGAAATCCTTAAAAATAACCACTTTTTTTAGTTAAACCTATTAATATCATTATTTATCTTATTGTTTTTAATAATAAGTATCATTGTATCTGTTATTATTGTTTTAAGTGCGTGTACGTTATGTGTACTAATAAGAGTATTTGCTGCTGAAACAACTACAATTATTTCCCACATGTTTTGGTGAATAAATCAATTAATCAATCAATTAACGTATGAGTTGTTATCGGACGATGCTGAGGACCTTTTTAAAAATATACTTTAATTATACAGTTGATTTTATTTAAATAATAATAATACTTTTTGAGTTGAAAACCCTTCACACGCGTACATAGAATATCTCTGCGGCACCATGAGTGAACTCCTTTAACAGTATTCGTCTTCACTACTTCGTATTCGTTTTCGACGTCTTGCGTCTTTCAGCTGCTGCTCATGTTTGTCTGAACGATCACAAGAATATGTGGTGATTCGTGATGGAACTGCAGACGAGTCAACATTGACTTCATTTCCTTCTCGGTGCAGCAACAGTGGTCGACTCCCTGTGTCGTCTGCGTCGAGGGTGAATCGTTAAAATGTGCAACAATGTTGCATCTTTGAGCAGAAACACTGCAGCTTGTTGTCAAGGAAACACAAATGTGTTTTCAGATCATCGTCATCAGCAACAACGAGGCTGATATGATGGAGAATGTATGCAGATATTTTTGGTTAGAATTGTTCTGATGGTAAAGACTTACAGTTGCCGAATCGAACCTTTTGTTTTGTTTTAGTCTAACATTTTATTTTTAACTCACCACATCCGATAAGACCGAGACCCTGTTAAGACCCCAGTAAGACCAAAACCAGGATAAGACCCAAACCCCCTTAAGACCTCAGTAAGACCAAGACCAAGACCAGGATAAGACCAAGACCCCATTAAGACCCCAGTAAGACGAAGACTAAGGTAACACCAAGACCCCGTTAAGACCCCTGTAAGACCAAGACAAGGGTAAGACCCCGACAAGACCAAGGCCAAAGTAAGACCCCTTTAAGACCAAGAGCCTGTTAAGACCCCAGTAAAACTAAGACCAGGTAAGACCCCGGTAAGACCAAGACCCTATTAAGACCCCGGTAAGACCAAGACAAGGGTAAGACCCCAATAAGACCTCGACAAGACCAAGGCCAGAGTAAGACCCCTGTCAGACCAAGACACCATAAGACCCCTTTAAGACCAAGAGCCTGTTAAGACCCCAGTAAAACTAAGACCAGGTAAGACCCCGGTAAGACCAAGACCCTATTAAGACCCCGGTAAGACCAAGACCCTATTAAGACCCCTGTAAGACCAAGAGCCTGCTAAGACCCCAGTAAAACCAAGACAAGAGTAAGACCCCTGTAAGACCAAGACCAAAACCCCATTAAGACACATTTAAGACCAAGACCAGGGTAAGACCAAGACCCAGTTAAGACCCCTGTAAGACCAAGACAAGGGTAAGACCCCAATAAGACCTCGACAAGACCAAGGCCAGAGTAAGACCCCTGTCAGACCAAGACACCATAAGACCCCTTTAAGACCAAGAGCCTGTTAAGACCCCAGTAAAACCAAGACAAGGGTAAGACCCCTGTAAGACCAAGACCCTGTTAAGAGCCCAATAATATCACCAGCCCTGAGTAAACATTTGCTGAAAACCTTTTTTTTTAAACTCTTATTAAACTCTTATAATATTGTAATATTTTTGTTTAATCAGATTCTATCGAGTCATTGCTGTTGGTTGGTCCAGAAAGTTTTACCATATTCTATAAAATGTCTTTTAGTTCTATTTACAACTTTATTGTCACTACGCACAGAAAAACATGTTTGTGAAGAAGAAAATGAACCAATGCTCTCTTTGTCATTTCATTGGCTCAGCCAGCTGTCAATCAAAACAGCTGATTTGCTGTTTGTCTGATGATTAAAGTCATGGAATGTTGTGAAGTGAGTCTTTGAACCGGTTTTTACATCATTTACCGTCTGCGAGTGTTGTTTTATTTCTGTAAATTCCGAGAACGCGCTTTACTTTTATCACTCGTTTCCTGCCCGAACCACCATCAGCATCGGATCAAATATAATCCTGCAAACATCGTATAATTGTTTCTTTATTTGTGAAGTGATGGATCTAAGAGTCAATTTATTTTCTTCACGCTGCTCGCTCATCAATGCTTTTCTTTGTTTGCGTTCAAAAGACAAGATGGATGAAGCGTCTGTTCACTTTCTCCCAACGACTCGTCTGTTCTGGTCGAGATCAGAAGCTTCTGAGACGCTTTGACTGGATCAGAGCGAGAAGAACAGAAGTTATTAGATGAAGGTCGTGACGCCATGAAAGAGATTCTCGTCTCATGGTTCTTTCTCCTCGTCCTCATTACGAGAATTGATTCTTCGATTTGAACAAGAGATCAAACGTCATTTCTTATGAGTTTTTATGAACCGAGTCACGTCCGAACTTAAAGTCTCGCACACCTGTGATCCATGTGCGATTCGAAACGGTGTGAAAATGTTTTTTTTTTCTTATTATTTTAGGGTAATAATAATAATAATAATAATAATTGTATTTATATAGAACATTTCAAACGTACATGAACAAAAACATCAGACATTTTTTCAATGTACAGACCACATGACGCTTGACAAAGTCGTAACTGCTTTGATTTGTTTTCAAACCAAAATATGTCCAAACATCAGCTTTAAAAGCTTCTGGAGTCACTGTATCCTCTCGTCCTCAGTCATCACCGGGATCTCGTGGGATCTTTGAAAATGTAACGAGTTAAACACGTTTCAAGGAGTGTGTACTGTCGTGAATATGATTCGATATGTATCATGATACAGATTCAACGATACGATGCATTATGATAGTGTAGTAACAAGAATAAATGTGTAGTATTTTACAGTACTTGACTCTGGTGTTGTGATAGTGTAGTAACAAGTATATATGTGTAGTATTGTCCAGTACTTGACTCTGGTGTTGTGATATTGTAGTAACAAGTATATATGTGTAGTATTGTCCAGTACTTGACTCTGGTGTTGTGATAGTGTAGTAACAAGTATATATGTGTAGTATTGTCCAGTACTTGACTCTGGTGTTGTAGTATTTACGGACCACATGACTCTTGACGAAGTCGTAACTGCTTTCATTTGCTTTCAAACCAAAATATGTCCAAACATCAGCTTTAAAATCTGCTGGAGTCACTGTATCCTCTCGTGCTCAGTCATCGCCGGGATCTTGCGGGATTTAATTTGTCCTATAGCCGCGGAGAATCTAATGACTGCTGCCATCTAGAGGCCTTGAGTTTTATTCCAACCCAAAAATAAAAAAAATAAAAAAATAAATTAATTTAAAAATCTTGGTTTAAAAAAAATCAAAAAAAATCGTACAGTGCTTTTGAATATCAATACAGTATTGTGGAAAAATAATATTACGATATATTACTATCAGACAATCTTGAATGAATATACATTTATATATTCTCAGAAAAAAATACATTTCTTAAGAGAAAATGTTTGCTAAAAATTAACATACAAAGGTCATCAATATATTTATTCAGAAGATTATTTATACGGTTTTCTGTACGAATCTCATTCTGGTCAAAAGCAGAAAACGATTTTCAAAGTCAAATATTAGTCTTTGATGTACTTGTACTTGTGAGACGTTCATGTTTCGTCATGTTTGTGTTTAGCATGATTTTGTCACACGTTGCCTTGAAAGACACGGAGCAGCTGAGAATGTAAGCGTTTGTGTCTTCGCACGAATGACAAACCAGTTTGTCTTGACGTACAGTCGTCACATTCCAAAACACATAGTTCTCTCGCTCAAGCTGCTCCGAACTTCTTCACTCCTGGTTTCACTCGCCGTGACGTGAAGTGACGCCGCCTCGACTCCAGGCTAACGCTACACATGCACTTCGACCTTTTAAGGTAATGTTTATGAATATTGTTGTTTAGTTTAGATTCGGGTGGTTCTTTAATTTGGATGATGTAAGAGTTTGTGTTTCAGGCTGTTTTTCAGTCTTGAAGAGTCGTAGTCAAAATGGAGTCGCAGTTTTTAAGTGATTGAAAATGTGAGGAAATCCGTGTAAATATGTTTCACCAACGTGTGTTCGTCACGCCCGACTCTTGCGTAAGATTCAATGATTGCGTCCGAGGTTAGTTTCAGGACGTGGTCAGAAGACTTAATACTTGTGTTGTACAAGAAGTACTTAAAACTGTTGTAATATTGCAGCGACGTTTGTGGTCGAAACTGGTTTTTGTTCTTGCACAGATTTCAAGAATCGTTTGTGTCTTAATCTTAATCTTTTCTTTCTTTCTTTCGTTATTATTATAAGTAAATCAATTACTTTTTTACATTTATATCTAAATTTACAATTGTTTTTATTATTATTATCCCTTTTAATAGTTCATAGATTTGTTTTTGCTGATATTGCAATTAAACATCCATTTTCGTAGTAGTATTAAGTATTTTAATGATGATAATAATAATAAATAATAATTATTATTATTATTACTAATATTACCGTTGTTATTATTATAAACATATTATATAAAACTTTCAACTGTAATCAAACAATTTTCAACTTTAATCAAACAATTTTCAACTATAATCAAACAATTTTCAACTATAATCAAACAATTTTCAACTATAATCAAACAATTTTCAACTATAATCAAACAATTTTCAACTTTAATCAAACAATTTTCAACTTTAACCAAACAATTTTCAACTATAATCAAACAATTTTCAACTATAATCAAACAATTTTCAATGATAATCAAACAATTTTCAACTATAATCTAACAATTTTCAACTATAATCAAACAATTTTCAACTTTAATCAAACAATTTTCAATGATAATCAAACAATTTTAAACTATAATCAAACAATTTTCAACTATAATCAAACAATTTTCAACTATAATCAAACAATTTCAACTATAATCTAACAATTTTCAATGATAATCAAACAATTTTCAACTATAATCAAACAATTTTCAACTATAATCTAACAATTTTCAATGATAATCAAACAATTTTCAACTATAATCAAACAATTTTCAACTATAATCAGACAATTTTCAACTTTAATCAAACAATTTTCAACTATAATCAAACAATTTTCAACTATAATCAAACAATTTTCAACTATAATCTAACAATTTTCAACTATAATCAAACAATTTTCAACTATAATCTAACAATTTTCAACTATAACCAAACAATTTTCAACTATAATCTAACAATTTTCAACTATAATCAAACAATTTTCAACTTTAATCAAACAATTTTCAATGATAATCAAACATTTTTCAACTATAATCAAACAATTTTCAACTATAATCAAACAATTTTCAACTATAATCAAACAATTTTCAACTATAATCAAACAATTTTCAACTATAATCTAACAATTTTCAACTATAACCAAACAATTTTCAACAACAATCAAACAATTTTCAATGATAATCAAAAAAAATTCAACTTTAATCAAACAATTTTCATCTAAAAAAAAAATAGATAGAATAATAGATTTTTTGGTAGATAGACTTGTTACCTTTTCCTTTTTTTCTACTTCTTTGTAGACTATAATAATCACTTCTTGACTACAACAAACACAATATTTCTGACATAAGGAATGAGATGTAGCTTCTTATAATAGTGTTGATATTTTCTTTCATTGTTCATTTCACATCTTTCACTCAGTGGTTCTCACAGACAGAGAAACAACGTAAGAAAGAACTGATACCGTCTTCACAGATCATTGTTGTACTGGTGATGATCATTATATCGAGGCCTTCTGTGGTTATTGTCACGAGGGGTGTTTGCAACACATCTTTTCATCTGGACGAGGGATTTACAGCCGCCCCTTCTCCACTGTGTTGCACTTTCACCTCATGGTCTCTCTTCCTCTTCTCTCAGTTTCTGACCCTCCCTGTTTCTGTTTTCCAAGAAAGCGTCTGCCAGCGACACACAAACACACAAAGACGTCCGCGACGCACACAATATGAGACGCACACCTCCCTTTTTTCCCAGACAGGCTCATGCTAGGAAATACCCCTGTTATCTCAACGCGCCGGACTATTAATATCAGTCAAACAAAAGTGGCGAGAGGCGCTTCAGGGCTTTTCCTACCATGATATCCACATATTACACGCCTAGTGTTTTGGGAAATATCTCCTCTGGGAATACACGGGGGGGTGGTCATAATCATGTAGTTGAGAATTGAAAACCATGAGAAGTCTCTCCTGGGAAAAGACGACAAGAGAGGTTGAAATTCCATCGGTTTAAACAAGACGATCGTTAATGTTTCGTAGACAAACTTGACACATTGTCTGGAAAAGAAAAAACGAAACGTCATCACATGATTGTGTAGCCGTCACTTGATTGGCTAAAAGTAGTTTGGTACTAGGGCTGCAAAATATTGGAAATATGTGCGATATTGGTGTCTTGAATTGCGATATCGATATTAATTCAATATTTTTGCGAGTACTGTAGTGTACTGTAGGTCCGGGGGTTAAGAAGGAAAACGATGATATTTCCCTTTCGTTTATTTCTGCACTTCGGTGCCGACATTATCGTAGAAAAATATATCTTATAACGCTCAGTCTCGCGGGACTTGCATCGGTTTCCTGCCAAACTGAGCGACATCAGAGAGGAGCCGCCGGCGCGTCGTGATATCACCAAATCAATAATAAATCCACCTCCTTGTACACGCACACATAACACTTTATAAATGATGCTAACAACTTAGCTCGTTAGCATACGGTGAAGACGGACAGGTTTGTTTGGAAGTTCACGATCTTATAAGAAAACAACTGAGACGAGATGAAAAGTTCTTACGATATGTTGCTTTAACAAAGGAGGTTGAAAGAGACGAGTGACTGGATCACTAGTGTTTGACTAGATCACAAGTTAGTATTACTTCCGTGTATATACTCACAGTTCACAGACGGAGACGTAAACAACAACAAGACATAGAAGTACAAATTGACAACTTCACAGAACGTGACACTGATTGATCGAAGTGCACATTTCAGAAATGCTTGATTTATACGTTAAAAATTATTAAATTAACACATGTTTTCCATATGTATATCGCATATTTTTCGATATATCGTGCAGCCCTATTTGGTACTTATTTGATATCGTCTGATGCCACTCTTATAACAGCTATTTATTTTGTATTGAATTTAAAGGCCTCAGAATGTGAAAATATTTAATTTTCATAAAGAAAAAGTCAACCTCAAAATTCGACCTCGAAAATCAATGGAACGCGATTCTTTCGCTATCATTACTGCATCTTTCTGCGACATGGCGCAGTAACGTTTTGAAGCTCAGTTCAACAAATCCATGTGCTGAACGATGTGAACATTTTACGATATGTACTCATCAGAAAAGTACTGTTTGTTGCGCCATCTGTCCTGACGATAATCAATACTAGCGTTAAATGTAAGTGTCGCTTTGTTTTTTTCACAAAAATTTAAGGGAGTGTCAGGAATTATTTCTACATGTGTAGTCAATCAAAGCCCTTCCAGTAGTTATCAGACACAATTCATTTATATATTTATATTTATATGAAGACTCTTCAAATAGGGACTTAATTAAAGTATATCTTATTATAGCCAACGAACAGATACTTCAGAAAACTTCATTTACTTTCGATTATTGAGAAAAAAAAATTTTTTTTTTGGCATCCTGCAGAGAAGAAGTAAAGCCAGCACTATTTTTCAGGGACCGGTATTCTGGTGACTTTACAATCTCAGTATTTAAAATAAGCTTCAATAAGTGAAAGTGGTCCAGCCTTTTGAAAGTCTCTTGTATACATTTGATTATTCACCTTCCATGCTGCTAGGAAAGTAAAATGGCAAGTGTCATTTTTAGTTGTATATCAAGAATACTTCAATTCTTCAGCCTCTCTGTTGGAAAATACTTTCTGATTTCAAAGTAACAATACTCAATGGTAAAACCTGGAGCTTGTTTCGGAAAACAAAAGTCTACTCCAATCTTCAGAAACGGCTCTTTGAGTTTGATGTCGTCGTGTCTTTCTTTGTGGAAAGACTCGTTTTTCTCTGTCCGTCTCTGCTTCGTTTGCTTGTCCTTCCATCCACGAGAACACAATAGAGGAGAAGGAAGAAAGGATGCGGGCGGAGAAAGGGAAGAATAAGATGGCGATGAATGGGTAAATGGAAAGCGAGTAGAAGATGTTTGAGCCAAGTGGAGTCACAAAGAGTCTTTCAGTTCCTGGACAGTTGGTCCGTGATGTTGTTTTCTTGGACCAAAGCTTTAGTGAGGGACACGTTTGCTTGATGGACGGAGAAGAATTCACATTTAAATCACTGCATTTCAATGATACAGACCATTGAGAGGTGAACAAAGAAACCCAGATTGCTTCTAGCGAACGTTTGCGATTTTTGTGCCAGTGATTCCTCCAGAATCCTGGAATTACAATCTGTCCATCCGTCCCTGGTTCACCACATCCAACCAGCTGGTGCCTGGACCAGGTCAGCCAACAGGGTCTCTGTGGTTGATGGAGCTCCTAACAATGTACGGAGACGAGATGTTTGAAAAACTTACTTACTCCTTGTAACATACATCAACTGATGCAACTGGGCTCACAAAACTCTGCAGACAGAAAACTGAGCCGCTCTAGTAGAAGAACTCACATTTCTCCGATCCTTAAAACTCTTCACTGGCTGCCAGTTTCTTTCAGGATCAACTTTAAAATTCTGGTTCTTACTTTCAGATCTATCAACCACAGCCTCTTTGAATAAAGTGTATTTAGTCGCGAGTATTATTCTGTGAAGCTTGAGAGTAATACTTTGAAACCTCTCTGTATTTATTTTGTAACATTGTTACACACCTTTTAAACCCTGTGTAAGTACTATCGTCACTGTCAAAGTCTCAAAACTTAATTGAAACCACAGATGTCCGAGTCTTGGATCACATGACCAAAATACGAACACCTCATTGGACGACAGTGGCTTCGCATCACTTGCAGGCGTGAATATATGATGTAATCTTGGAAATAAAACCACGTCAAAAACCAACCACGAGTGTAAAGTGTAATTACACAACAAATGTTGACAAGTTCCTCATGTCATGACCTTCTCACTACCTGAGGTTGTTTTATAAAAGTGAGAAGTTTTATTGCCTAATGAACTTGAAAAAATCTCAGTACTTCAGAAAGTTGTCGTAGTTATTCCGTCTCTTCTCCGCTGTCCTTGAAAGTTGTCGTATTTGTCGACGTGAAGACACTCGAGACGCGATCGCACAACTTAAATAAGATTTCTACTTTACCTGCGTCACATCGTGGCGAGTCTTGTTGATATGTTAGCTCACGCAGGAAATGAGTGATAAAAATAAAGTGCTTTAAATGGATTTCCAAATAAAACATGAATTAAAAGTGATTTAAAATTTGCGGTTAATAAAAAATACAATTCTCCATGAGGTGACGACTCTCTCACTTCCATTTATAATTTGATATCTTAAATCCTCTTCCAAAGTAATTTTTAAAATTTTTGTGCTGTCTTTTTTATATATTTTTTTCTGTTAATCATAATAATTTCTGTTATAATTCGTTTTTTCATGGCTGGTCCAATACAATGTTTGAGTGTTTCCACTTCAACTTCCTTCTGTTTTGAATGCATTTAATTTTTTGTTTTTAGCCATAATTACTTTTTCTTGAAAAACTATTTTGTGCCGTTTTTTTTTCTGTTTTTCGTGATTCATTATCTGTAATTTTGTGCCAATTCAAATTTTTCCAGTTTTTAGTTCTGTTTTTTCAATTTTTCTTGATTGTTATCCGTCTGTTTTCTGTTGAAATGTTATTTCTGTTTTTTTGTATACATTTTTTTCTCTTTCTACTTATGTTTTTTCAGTTCAAAGTCATTTTTTTTCTTCTGTTTTTAATGTTAATTCTTTCTCGTTTTTCATGGATCCCTCAATAATGTCCCGCCATCTCCAAAAAACACCCAGTCAGCTGTTTTGATTGACACATGGCTGATCCAATGAACCTTTTAGTGGTTTCACTTGAACTTCTTTTTGATTTTCATGCCATTTCTTTTCAGTTTAAAAACTTTTACTCTGCTTTCTTGATTTTTCGAATATTTTACTTAACCTTGGCGACTGATACCATTCATCTGCCTTTTATCTGACTTAATGCTTCCACTTAAACAAAGAATTGAAATACGATCTGGTTGAAAGTCACATATTTTACTTGTACAAGGGAGAGAAGAACAGAGTTTACATGGGGTCTGAAGCACAGAGCTGTTTGGTCGCTGTTATGTCTTTGTTGCAGTTCCCGTAATGATGAAGTTTGTAATTTGTAAAAAGCTTAAAAAGTTGTATTGTCCTCAAGGCACATAACCATTTAAGTTAAGCTCAGGACTTTACCGTCAAGCAAAAACAATTTTCGTGATCATTTCTCTTTTGTATTATGTGCAAATTTTGTGAGGCTTTTTATTTGTTACGACAAAGAAAGTGGCCCATTGGTTTAATTTTTAGCGAGTAGATGCCGTGTTGAAAGTGTTGTTAATAAGTAGAACAGGCGACGCACAAACCATTCACACGGACTCACTGCACTTTGCTCGACACACTTTTAGAAACTGCTGACGAAGCAGAAAACCCAGATTTGTCCGCTTCACTTTTTTTCTTCAGACAAAGATAAAGGTTCATAGTTTGGGGTATAAGATCCAGCGAGCCGCGGCGTCGTGCCAACAACCTTCGAATAAAGAGACGGAAGCTTTGAAAGACGAGGGAGAAGGTGCACCGCAGGGTTTTGAACCGACAACTCTCTCCTGGCACAGTAGGAAAGAGAGAAAGTGCAGCTCTAACGGGAGATGAAAAGTGAAGTGAAAACACAGAAAAGTTCCTGTTTTGCTGATGCGCCTCTTTTCGCTGAAGTGGATAAATGTTGCGAGAGTTGCTCGTGGGCAGTTTTTATCACATTGAGCGTCTAAGTGTCGCGTGTTGATAAAGAAGCTCCGGCCATAAAACGCTGGAAGGTGAATTAGTTACAGCCTCGCTCGTTACTCAACACACACACACACACACGCATGCACACACACACACACACACTCCTGCGGCAGCGAACACACACTCGTAAACACGTGAATTAAAAAGCGACTGAGCTACAAATGAGGTGTAACTTACTTTTAACGACCCTGAGGAAGATGTTTTCAGATCATTTACGACTTTCACCACATTGTCAACACACTTTGATAGAAGCTGGTTTAGTGAACATGAAGGTTGTGGGTTTGTTTCCCACTTGAGGATGATTTGACCCGAGTAAAGTTTCTGTGTTTCTTGTTTATAGTGAGTTTCTTTTGTGTGTGTATTTGTTTGTGTGTCTGAGACTCTATGGTTGTCTTTGTGTCTGTCTGTGTGTTTGTTTGCCTGTGTGTGTGTGTGTGTGTATGCGTTTATCTGAGAATTTATGTGTTTGTTTGTCTGTGTGTGTTTGGGCCTTTTTCTGTGGGTCCGTTTTTTTTTTGTCAATGCGTTGTCGCTCTGTGTGGGTCTCTAAGTCTTCATGTGTGTCTCTGTGATGGTCTGTTTGTGTGTGTCTGTGTGACTTTGTGTGTGTGTTCTGAGTCTTCATGTGTGTCTCTGTGTCTGTCTGTGTGTGTCTGTTTATTTTTGTCAATGTGTTCTTTGTGTGTGCGACTCCGAGTCCTCATGCGTTGTGCGTCTTTTTGTGTGTGGGTCTGTGTTTGTTTACGTCTATGTTTGCATGTGTCTTTGCATGTGTGTGTCTTTGCGTGTTAACATGTGTGTCTCCATATGTGTGCCCGGGTGTGTGGGTGTCTTGTACATGTGTGTTTGTGTGTGGATATCTGTTTGTGTATGTGTGCCTGCGTGTGTGTTTATAAAATGTGATGTTTGTCTTTGTGTCTGTGTTTGTGTTTGCCTGCCTCTGTGTGCCTCTGATACTTAGTGTGTCTCTGTGTCTGTCTGCGTTTGTGTTTGTCTGTCTGTGTGTGTCTCTGAAAATGTGTGTCTCTGTGTCTGTCTGTGTGTGTGCAAGCCTTTTTTTCTGTGTGTCTCTCTTTGTGAAACTTTGTGTTTGTGTCTCTGATTCGTCACATGTGTCTCTGTATCTATCTTTATGAATGCGTGTGTGTATTTATTTGTGTGGTTGTGTGTTTGTTGTGCTGGGCAAAGAAGATTTAAAAACTATCAAACAACACAATAGAAAACGATTGTTCCGCAGCAAGAACGACACAATATTTACACTTATGTGTGTCTAAGTTGTTGTAAAATATATGTTGTGTGTGGTTTGGATCCATGTTATATTTTTAAATAATTGTCAGTTACATTGAATAACAAACCCCCCCCTTGAATAAAACCTGGATTATGTGTTTAAGTACTTTCTCCTGCGCAGTATTCCTGCGACATCTGTCTTTGTTAATCTCTGCTGCTCCAGTGACGCAGAAATGAAATTCAAATTACATATTTATTTTTCCTCTTATGTGCTGTGAGCTCGTTCTGCATTAAACATGAGCTTCTGCGACACAAAGTACGAGTCGTTCCCGTCGACGCTCGGATATGATCCTGAAATACATCGTCGGTCGAGTCATGTTTTTAACGTATATTTTTAAACATCATCGAATATAAATATAGTTATTCTAGGGGTGTTAGAAAATATCCATGCAGCGATATATCACAATGTTTTTTCTCACAAAACTTCTCCTCACAACAGTCCTCCTCGAATAAAGAAAGAATGGAACCCCCAAGATCCAAGCGATGACTGAGGACGAGAGGATACGGTGACTCCAGCAGCTTTTAAAGCTGATGATTCGACATATTTTGGTTTGAAAACAAATGAAAGCGACTTTGTCAAGAGTCATGTGGTCTGTAAATACTACAACACCAGAGTCAAGTATTCGACAATACTACACATATATACTTGTTACTACAGTACCACAACACTAGAGTCAAGTAATGGACAATACTACACATATATACTTGTTACTATACTATCACAACACCAGAGTCAAGTACTGGACAATACTACACGTATATACTTGTTACTACAGTATCACGATATATCGTATCGTTGACCCTGTATCGTGATACATATGGTATCAACAGATTTTTGCTATTACGTCCTTTGAATCTAAAGGAACAATAAAGTGCCGCGAGATTCCAGCGATGACTGAGGACGAGAGGATACAGTGACTCCAGCAGCTTTTAAAGTTGATGTTTGGACATATTTTGGTTTCAGAACAAATGAAAGCAGTTAAAATGTTGTGTTCAGATACGGTACTCTTTTTCTAAAGTGAAATTGGATTTGTTCATTTTTGTGTTGCAATTATTCATCGGGCTGCTAGATGGTCATGTGGTCTGTAAATACTACAACACCAGAGTCAAGTTGTCGTTACTGCAGTATCACTATACACCCTTGGGTGTCTAAAAGAGACTGAAAGTAGAACCAAAAAGTTGCTGTTCTGTTTAAACTGACCACAAAGATCCTTCCTTAAGGAACAACGGAACCATTTAAAACATGCATTGAAGACAGAATCTATCAAGTTCAGTGAGTTCTCATTTGATCCTGGGCCAGTGCTGTGGGATCCAAATGCACTGTCATCTCTCATCAGCTGATGGTTGCGAGCACGACGCCGGCTCGTCTACTCTTCGCAAAGTCGCTCCATCTCCTCGGCTTCTCTTGCTTTTTTTTTCTCGCGTCTTCCGAGTCAAGACTCGTTTAATCAGCGAAGTTATTCCGAAGATAAAGTGTCTTCGATTGAATCGAGCGCTGCGGTGAACTCAAGTGTTCAACTTTTTCAACTCTCGACTTGAGGCGTTGTCATGTCATCGTCTCTACTTTCAACTGATACTTTCATTCTACACAACGTTTCTTTTTGTACTGTTGTAAATGAAGGAAGTGGTCCCTCGTTCATAACATGAAAACCGTTAAACCGGTTCAACATAAAGTTAAATAATCCTATTGGTAACACTGATGTCAACAGCTTCTCTAATGCTTGGCCGCCCAGCCAACCAATCACATCTGTCGATAACTTTTAACATGTATTCTACTCCCAGGATAGGAATCTGACTTAATGCCTCCACTTAAACAAAGAATTGAAATCCGATCTGGTTAGAAGTCACGTATTTTACTTGTACAAGTGAGAAAAGAACAGAGTTTACATGGGGTCTGAATACTTTCTGAAACGAAGAGCTGTTTGGTCGCTATTATGTCTTTGTTGCAGTTCACAAGCCGTTAATTATCGTACTCCAAAAGTTTTCACAAAATACAAACTTGAATGTTTTATTGTCCTAAGGGCACATGGATATTTAAGTTAAGTAAATGTGTTAAACATTCTGTACCTTAGGACTTTCCCGTCAAGTACCGTGTGCAAAAAGTATTCAAGGTGTAACCATGGCGACGGATACCATTCATCTGCTTTTTTAGGAATCTGACTTAATGCTTCCACTTAAACAAAGAATTGAAATACGTATTTTACTTGTACAAGTGAGAGAATAACAGAGTTTACATGGGGTCTGAAGCACAGAGCTGTTTGGTCGCTGTTATCTTTGTTGCAGCCATTATTGATCTTATTCCATGTTTGTATTTTTGTAAAAACCTTTGAGTGTTTTCTTGTCCTCAAGGCACGTGAACATTTAAGTTAAGCTCAGGACTTTACCGTCAAAAAACATATTTGGCACAAGTTGTAACCATAGCAACAGATACCATTAATCTGCTTTTTCTGCTTTTGGTAATATTTTGTAAAGTCCTCATTACTTTCCTGAAATGCTGAAGGTATTTTAGAGTCATGGGATTTTCTCTTTCGCTGACAAGAGCCCGCAGCCCCGGGTAACTGGGTTGCTAGGAGATGGACGGACCGGTACATACCAGCTAATCATGTTTGTGCTCAGCATCCTCTGCTCGAGACGAGACTCTTTCTCTCTTTGAAGGTTGAAAAAATGTTGTTTTTTGTGCTCGTACACGACCGTCTGAGGACACGTTTACAGAGCGGAGATGTTCCTCAACATATGGCTGTTGAAGGAAGTCATTATCAGCAGACTCGTGTCTCGTGCCAGAGCTGGAACGAAAAAAAAAGCTCAGTGTGTTCATGAATAGACCATAAAATGAAGCACAAACAGGGGTGTGTTGTGTCCTCGCAAACAGGAAGCAAGTACACACTTTCATCCTTGCAGCGACACACACTCGTCGCCAGTCGTTCTCCCAAAAGTTTGCCGTGAACATGACTCGAGAGAAGCTGGTTATTTATTTTGTTTTTTGTTGTAGAAATGAGATGAAGGAGATGAATGTTGATTGAATTTTATCTGCTGTTGTGTAACGAGTCGAGGGAGAAACTCCGGAGGAAAAGCGTGGACGTCCCAGGCGCCAGTAAAGAGGATATGTCTGGCAGCTGTGTCATTTTGGAGAGTGAAGGATTATGGGAGAATTACAACAAATGAGCAACAGGACCCTGTGTGTGTGTGTGTGTGTGTGTGTTTGCACTTGTACCACATGGTTGAACACTGGATTGTTGTCAGTTGCTATTTTTAGCTCTTCTTTGACTTTCATTGTCTTCTCTATGAACATGTTTATTACGTGTAACTTTTCCACAGAAATTTGCTTTAAATAGACGTGTTGACAAAATGTAAACGTCTTCCTGAAAGTGATTTAAGTGTAAAATTGTCTGATTATAGTTGAAAATTGTTTGATTATAGTTAAAAAATGTTTGATTAGAGTTGAATATTGTTTGATTTTAGTTGAAAATTTTTGATTATAGTTAAAAAATTGTTTGATTTTAGTTGAAAATTGTTTGATTATAGTTGAAAATTGTTTGATTTTAGTTGAAAATTGTTTGATTATAGTTGAAAATTGTTTGATTATAGTTGAAAATTGTTTATTTACGGCTAAAAATGGTTTATTTACGGCTGAAAATTGTTTGTTTACAGTTGAAAATTGTTTGTTTACAGTTGAAAACTGTTTGTTTAAAGTTGAAAATTGTTTGTTTATAGTTAAAAATTGTTAATATCATTGTAAAATCTAATCCAAATATCACCAACGCTCACACAGCAGACAGATCAATAAAGTGTGTAGTCGCTTCAATATCCACTTAACAAATCCAATACTGGTCATCAGCGAGTCATGTTTCGAAGCAGCTCATCTCTGTGATCAATAATTCAAAGAAACTCTTAGATCAACATGAAATCTGCAGCTTGTCGTTCTCGTGTTTCTATAATCACATCTTCACGACCGACTTTCTCTTCACCACGTCGTAAATCTCATTTCCATCGACATTTATTTAGTGACCTCCGTGAGTGAACCTCGGAAGCAACAACATGAAGTCAAAACACAGGAAACTTGACGTCTAGACTTCTTCCTACTTGTTAAAACTCAGAGGCTTCATGTAGATTACTGCCCGACCCGGTGAGACCCGCTGGACTCCGTGCTGGTTCTGCTGCAGCATTAATCCTCCGGCGACCCAGAAAGCAGGTGCTTATGTGGGCCATACGCCTAATGACACAACAATGGCGTGGTATGGAGAAAGTGTGAGGCCCAGCAGGGGGTCTGGCATCATTGTGTGCATTATTTAGACGCTTCTTTGTGTATCACTCGTGTCCTCGCGGCTACTTCTGCACTAACATATGAATCCTTATAGATCTTTAAAGTATAGATTCATCTACTGCACGTGTGTTTAACTTAAGGAGTTTGAAATGTAGTTTTTTGTAAATTTAAACCACTACAAATGCCCCTTTTTTTCAATATAATAACAACATCTAGTTTGATTTTAGTTGAAATTAATCTGATCAGTTTGAAAATTGTTTGATTATAGTTGAAAATTGTTTGATTATAGTTGGAAAATTGTTTGATTTTAGTTGAAAATTGTTTGATTTTAGTTGAAAATTGTTTGATTATAGTTGAAAATTGTTTGATTATAGTTGAAAATTGTGTGATTACAGTTGAAAATTGTTTGATTATAGTTGAAATTGTTTGATTACAGTTGAAATTGTTTGATTATAGTTGAAAATTGTTTGATTACAGTTGAACATTGTTTGATTATAGTTGAAATTGTTTGATTACAGTTGAAAATTGTTTGATTATAGTTGAAAATTGTTTGATTGTAGTTGAAAATTGTTTGATTATAGTTGAAAATTGTTTGATTACAGTTGAAAATTGTTTGATTACAGTTGAAAATTGTTTGATTATAGTTGAAAATTGTTTGATTATAGTTGAAAATTGTTTGATTACAGTTGAAAATTGTTGGATTATAGTTGAAAATGGTTTGATTATAGTTGAAAATTGTTTGATAATAGTTGGAAATTGTTTGATTATAGTTGAAAATTGTTGAATTTTAATTGAAAATTGTTAGATTATAGTTGAAAATTGTTGGATTACAGTTGAAAATTGTTGGATTACAGTTGAAAATTGTTTGATTATAGTTTAAAATTGTTTGATTCTAATTGAAAATTGTTTGATTGTAGTTGAAAATTGTTTGATTGTAGTTGAAAATTGTTTGATTACAGTTTAAAATGGTTTGATTATAGTTTAAAATCGTTTGATTCTAATTGAAAATTGTTTGATTATAGTTCGGAATTCTAAGATTGTTTGAGTATGTCCTATTCAAAGCTTAAATGTGTTTTGAAATGTAACATCTTTCTGCATATTAAAAAAATATATTAAATGTTGAAATATTACTTATGACGGATCAATGAACAGATCAATTTCTGGATCAATGACCGGATGCATGGATCACTGCCTTCTTGTACGTGTTGCTTCTACATTCTTTCAAGGCGTGTCTACCCTCAGGACGTTAGAACCAATAGAAGCTCACGCCTCACATCCTTGTCATCAAGTCTCTAAAGCGGTTCCTGCTTTTTAATCAATCTCTGGCCCGGATGACGACCCCCTGAAACCACACTGACCTCACTCACTCGCCCCTCAAAATCAAACACCATCCACTCCATATTGAAGACTGATGTATTCCACATGTGTCGTCCTCCCATGAAACCGACATGGTTAGAATTCCTGTCATTCCTGGTGGGATGTGTGTGAGTCAGATATTTATAGTGAGGACCTGAAGCGTCCTCGGGTCCTTCTGACCTTCTGGGGATCATGATGGAACCTCCAGGAACTCTTTTTTTTCAAGAAAGTTGGGATTACACGTGATATTTCTGTCTCCCAGCAGATTACGGACAAATCTCTCGCTGCCGTTAAATCTTCAGAGATGATTATTTTGGTGTTTGAAGGCAGAGAAGAAACACTAGAAAACTAGGTTTTAAACTGTTGTTACTTTGTTTACAATCATTTAAATGTTTGTAAACAAATGATGTTTTATAATCCGTGAGCATTTCTTATCGGAGGAACGGATGGATGGATGGATAGATGGGTATGTGGACGAATAGATGGATGGGTTGATGCATTGATGGATAGCTGGATGGATGAGTAGATGGTTGAATAAATGGTTAGATGAACAAATGAATGGATGGATAAATGGGTATGTAAACAAATAGATAGATGGATGGGTTGATATTGATGGATAGATGGACGGATGCATGAATGGATAGATGAATGAATGGCCAAATGGATGGATGGATGGATAGATGGATGAATGAATGAACAAATGGATGGGTAGGTGGACGAATAGATGGATGAATGTACAAATAGATGGATGGGTAGGTGGACGAATAGATGTATGGATTGATGGATGGATGGATGAATGTTCAAATAAATGGACGAATTGATGGATGGGTTGATGCATTGATGGATAAATGGACGAATAGATGGATGGACAAATAGATTGATCAAAAGATGGGTATGTAAACTAATAGATTGATGGATGGGTTGATAGATTGATGGATGGATGAATGGATGGATGAATGGCCAAATACTTGGATGTATGGATTGATGGATGAATGAATGGTTGGCTGAATTGATAGATGAACAAATGGATGGATGGATAGATGGATGGACAAATTGATCAATAGATGGGTATGTGGACGAATAGATGGATGGATGGATTAATGGATAGATGAACAAATGGATGGATGAATGGCCAAATACTTGGATGTATGGATGGATGGATGGATGGATGGATGGATGGATGGATGGATGGATGGATGGATGAATGGATGGTTGAATGAGTTGATAGATGAACAAATGGATGGATGGATGGACAAATTGATCAATGGATGGGTATATGGACGAATGGATGGATGGATGGATGGGTGAATGTACAAATAGATGGACGAATAAATGAATGGATGGATGGCTTGGTAGATGGATGGATGGATGGGTGGATGGGTGAATGTACAAATAGATGGACGAATAAATGGATGGATGGATGGCTTGGTAGATGGATGGATGGACTGATAGAGGGAGTAATACTACTGAGCCTCTCAAAGTAATAGTACAAGTAGGGAAGTAAACCCCAGTATCTGTGACACTTCAAGCTCCGTAATTGTTCAAGTGTTTGTCACTCAACGTCATGAAGGGAACAAATAAATGCTATTGAATGAAGAGCTCAATGCACTTGAACGCCTCTCGACTTCAAGTGGAATTAAAACCACATAAATTAACCACTTGTACTTCCTGTGTGCGTACCAACAGCAGTACTTCACTCAGCCATGTGAAGGAATGTCTCCCGTACTCGAGTGAAGAGTATTAATGTAGTATCTGAGTATTAATGTAGTACTTCTGTTTTTTGTTTGGTCTCTGGACCAGTCGAACAAATGTCAACGACCAGTTGTCACTTTGACAGCTGACGTCATCGCTCACGGTGACTCAACACACACTTCAGACCATCGTCGTCTCTTAATGGTTCGTGTGTGTGTTTGTCGTGTGTGTGGTGTGTGTGGTGTGTGTCGAAACGAAAAATAAGGTCGAAAAAACGGCTGAAACACGGATACAAGCAAATATTTAGAACCATTGGATTCATGACTCTGTTACCAAACTAATAATAAAGACATTGTAATCTCACAATAATATTCATGCGTCAAAGAATACATTGATCACAAAGCAAAGTAAATATTTGTTTATCTTTTTTTTTTTTTACTGTTGTGTATCTTGATTACCTGACGTAGAATGTTTGCTTTTTCAAACAGATGTCAAAATAATGTTCTCTTTATAAACAACTAATAATTCTACTACTTCTACTACTTATTCTACTACTACTTCTACTTCTTCTACTACTACTTGAACTTCTACTACTAATTCTTATACTACTTATACTACTTATTCTACTTCTAATACTAATTCTAATACTACTGCTACTTCTACTACTTATTATTTTACTTCTACTACTACTTGTACTACTTCTTCTACTCCCACTCCTACTTCTACTACTAATTCTTCTACTTCTACTACTAATTCTACTTCTTCTACTACTAATTCTACTTCTTCTACTACTAATTCTACTAATACTACTGCTACTTCTTCTACTTCTACTACTTATTATTTTACTTCTACTACTTTTACTTCTACTACTACTTGAACTTCTACTACTAATTCTTCTACTACTTATTCTACTTCTAATACTACTGCTACTTCTACTACTTATTATTTTACTTCTACTACTTCTACTACCACTTGTACTACTTCTTCTACTCCCACTCCTACTTCTACTACTAATTCTTCTACTTCTACTACTACAAGTTCTACTACTTTTTTCTTCTCTTTGTTCTTTTTCTTCTCCTTCTTTGTATTCTTATTTCTTTTCTTCTTTTTTTTCTTTGCAACCTTTTTCAGTGGATTTCAACGTTTTCACATCTTTTTCCTTCATGCCTTCATTTCTGATGATGTTTCCAGATTTTTTTTTTTCTTCGAACACTAATACTTTCAATCATTTCACTTCACGGATTTTCTGTAGAAAATGTTCTATTTTTAATTGAAATTCTCGACTGACGCTGCACCGACGAGAACATTTCTGTGGACCATGAGGGATAAATTGTTGATTTGATGAAGCTTTTAAAAACTAAATCTCATGTCGTTACTCATCAGTTCATCTCAGACTCGAAGAGTTAAAAACCCACTGGTTCATCTCCTTCTAAAAACCTTCATCCTCGGTCGTCTTTCTTCCTCTCACTAGCATCTTCAAGTGTCCTGATGGCTCCACACGTCCCTCCACATTATCCACCCGTGGAGCTGCCGCCTCGTCTCAAAGTGGCCGAGTGTGAAGCTTCTTCCTCAGATCCTCGGATCCGAGTGTGAAGCTTCTTCCTCAGATCCTCGGATCCGAGTGTGAAGCTTCTTCCTCAGATCCTCGGATGCGATTCAAACTCTCGCTCCGTGGCCGTCTCTGCTAATCGCTTCACGTCCGAATGGATCTGCGTGAGTCGAGCGAGTGTTTGTGACTGACGGGAAGGTTTTTCCACTCGTTCCGTCGCTCGCTTCATTTGCTTTTCCTGGTCCCTCGGGGCCCGCTGAGCGTTCTCCATTAACTGATATGAGAGGGGCCACAACAGCTGCCTCCGCTGAGTCAATAGATCTGCTGCTGTGAAAATATTCGAGCTCAAGGGCACGTTGTCGCGCGACCGTGTCTCCGGGGTGTCGTCCAGTACATGATCGCCATCACATCGTGTATTACAGCGTTTACGACCGATTTGTCCAGAGGTGTGTATCGGCAAGAATGTGTCGATACGTATCACGATACAGCGGCAACGATATACTCTGATATATTGTAATACAAGGTTTTATTTGTCGAAGTACTTGACTCTGGTGTTGTTGTATTTCCAGACCACATGACTCTTGACAAAGTCGTAACTGCTTTATATATTTGAAACCAAGATATGTGCAAACATCAGCTTCGAAGCTGCTGGAGTCACTGTATCCTCTCGTCCTTAGTTATCGCCGGAATCTTGCGGAATTTTATTGTGTCATTTCAAAGGACGTAATAGCAAAAATTTGTTGATACGATATGTATCACAATACAGAGACAGCAATACAATACATTTTGATACTGGAGTAACAAGAATATATTTGTAGTATTGTCCAGTACATGACTCTGGTGTTGTGATAGTGTAGTTAAAGGGATATATTTGTAGTATTGTCGAGTACTTGACTCTGGTGCTGTGATAGTGTAGTAAAAGTGATATATTTGTAGTATTGTCCAGTACTTGCCTCTGGTGTTGTAGTATTTACAGACCACATGACTCTTGACGAAGTCGTAACTGCTTTCATTTGTTTTCAAACCAAAATATGTCCAAAACATCAGCTTCAAAAGCTGCTGGAGTCACTGTATCCTCTCGTCCTCAGTCATCACTGTATCCTCTCGTCCTCAGTCATCACCCGTCTTGTGGGATGTTTGCGAATGTAACAAGTTAAACATGTTTCTAGGAGTGTGTGTGTTGTCAAGAATATGATTTCATTTGTATCACGATATAGGGTCAACGATACAGCATATAAAGTGATAGTGTAGTAACACGTTTATGTTTGTAGTAACAGGAACACAGGATCAAGAGCGTAATACCAAGAGTTAAGGTTGAATATGTGTTGGTTTTGAAAACCTCCACCTGTTTACGACTTTACATTAATGATGCTGTGAATAACATCGAGTGTTGAAACACCTTCATCTCATGTGTTCGACAAGAGCAACGTCGGTTACGTGAAGATGGTGAAAATCTAGTCAAACATTGATGGACTCATCGGGCGAAGACGAGAAGCTTCCATAAGAAATGTGTTGTTGATTAACTCGAGAACATTCCAGGCTCTCATAAAAAGCTGACACTCTGGCTCAGGAATCATGTTTTCCACACACTAGCTACACAAAAAACTTGTTACACACAAAGAGTGTCTTCCACAAACCACTGAACAACTTTTTCTGAGCAACATAATCGTAATCATTCTTGTAGAGCTTTTTTTTTTTTTAAATGGCGGGTTTGTTTATTGTGTTTTCGGGATACTGTACAGTGCAGTAGTATTTCCTGTTTTTATTTATAGTATTTCCTGTCATAACCATGCTTCGAATGGGAGAAAATTATTATCAGAAAAGTGGCCAATGAATAAAAAGTAATATTCAGTTTTGACTGTAGGGATACATTGCTTGATACCTATTGTTTTGTTGAGATTATTTAAGAAATAAAAAAAAGTACTATAACCTATAGTTCTAGGTACTAGCTGGAGAAGGTGTTGGACTTAATAAAGCTAATGCTTCTCCCTTTTCAAACATTTGTACTTTGTCTCAGCTAGTTCAAGTGTATTTTGTTTTTAGTGAAAGTTGAAACAAAAAGTATTCATTCACTTATTCATTACGATATGATTGGATACGATCTATAAAGCTCACGATACGATATGTTTCGCATAGTTTTCGGGGTGTTTTAGGGGACTCTGAACTTTTGTAACATATGGTGATTGATCCGCTCTCTTATGGTTGAATTAATGGAGCTTAAAGACAAAATATCCCCCGAAAATTAGCTGTGAAAGCAGCTGAGGTTGACTGTATCCTCTCGTCCTCAGTCATGGCAGGGATTTCATTGTTCTTTCAGCTGCGGAGGACGTAAAGACCGCTGCCATCTAGCAGACGGGAGTTTAATTGCAACACAAAAATGAACAAATTATGTGAATATCTGCATGTTAATTGTAAATAAATAAAAAATCGAATTATTTTTGAATACTCTCTATTGAAATAGAAATAAATCAAAAGATAAATGATGAGTATAAAATGTTATTTGACAGCCAGGAAAAAACAATACAGTGCTGTTGAGTAACGATACAGTATGTTTAAAAAAACATTGTACATAATATTTTTATGTCACTAATACAGTACTTTTGAATCATGTACGATGGGCAACAAAGCATTTCACTTGTCGCCGTCAACCGGTCATTACTCCTCAGCAGTATTTCTCTCCAATACTCTGTACATTACCCAGAGTTCCTAGCGAACGCCGGAGATATTGAAAACTCTCTGGTCATAACTTCAGCCGCAGGACTTTCTGCGGCGACGCCTGCTGGGAAACAACCGAACGAGGTTCTTACATTCTCTGGCAGCGAGCGCCGCGTGTTTTACATTTTACGACTTTCGGTTTCCACTCTCGCTTTCTCCGTCCAGATGTCTGGGCGAGCGAGAGCGACACAATGAGTCTCGGCCTCCCTTCCCCCCGCCACCTTGTTAGAGATCCAACCCTGTGGATCCGGCCACGCTTTCCCCCGGACGTCCACCCCCAACCGACCCCCCATCTGCTCCCAGCGATTGTAGCCGTGGCCTTTGAGCCCCCGCGGGGTTCCATATTTTACCATATCTTGACGTGTTGAATGGGCCCCGGGGCCCGAGGAGGAAGGATGAAAAAACAGATTAAAGTGCCGACACAGCCCAGAGTATAAATGGGAAAAGATTGGATTTGAGGTTCGTGCACCAGGTGGAGTCGTAAAAAAAAAGAAATGTCTGCCTCTTGAAAGGTCACGTCAACAATCTCTGGACGATCCTCTGGGCTTGTTAACCTTCTACAGTATCGTTCGCTCGTTGCTTCTTCCGGAGCAGAAGCTGCTTCTCGGATCCAGATCAGGGTTGAAGGGTCGGATAGGACCCCCCCGACGGTCGCCCTCGTCTGGGTCGCCGGTAAAGCCTCTCCTGCTGTTCTCGGCTCAACATGGATCATGTTTCCATTTTCGCTTGATCACGATCCCACGCACACTTTTGAGCGAACGCCACGAGGGACACGCTTAGAGCACTTCATCACAATAAAACATGTTTGACGATAAAAGTACACTTTGTTTATTATTATTATTTAAGTATTATGGAAGAGGAAGTGTGAGGTTGACGAGTGATACTTTTATACATAGAATATTGTATAATTATGTTGTTTGTCTGTGTTTTTATTATGTACTTAAACAAATATGTGCTCAATATATGCATTTATATTATATCATATCATGATATATGGTGTAATATCGCGCTATTTAAAGGATCAGTATGTAGTAGAATGTTTTGTAATTATATTTCTATATAGATATGTATGCAGTTTATATATATCAAGTATTGATATATTAGTATATATCATTAGGGCAGTAACTACTCTCACAATGCGATGAGATATATTCAGCTCGCGATACGGTATATTTTGATGGTCTTGATTTTCGCAAAGATTTTAGGCAACGCTAAATTTTAACTTGTGATTGTTTCACTTTGTTTTGGTTGAATTAATGAAAATAAAAAAAAGATTTGTCCAAGCATCAGCTTTAAAAGCTGCTGGAGTCGACTGTATCCTCTCGTCCTCGGTCGATCTCGCGGGATTTAATTGTTCCTTTAGCTGCCGAGGACGTAAATACTGCTGCCGTCTAGAGGCCGGAAGTTTAGTTGCAACACAAAAATGAACAAATGCCGTGAATAATTGCATGTGGACTTTTTATTTTACACACACTTTATTGAAATGGAGAGGAAAAAAAAAAACACTCAAATATTATCTGATTGATTGAAAGCAACATTTTTTTTTTTTTGAATTTCTTAATAAAAATGTGACTTTGAATAGTCAATAAACTTGATAAAAAAAAAAACGATATATATGTATAAATTGGTCTGTATACATTTTTCCCCCACACCATATATATTTTAGTATATTATTTCATATTTGGTAATATAACATTTATTTATTTTATTATTAAATGTCTATATATATATATATATATAGTGTGTATATTATGTATCAATATGGGTGTGTATATAATGTATTTATATGGATAAATGTGTACAAATATTTGGCAATATTTTGCAGCTAGAACATTCTTTGAATTACCACGTTTTTTGTTGCTTAAATCTATATATGTATATCATTTGTATTTAATTATTTTTCATGTACAAATATAACATGTTTTATGCATTTTTTTAAATAACTGCATTCATTCATTCATTTAAATAGTTGCAGTGAGTGTGTGTGAGTGTGTATATAGTGTTGTGTACATGTGTCCTGTGATGGACTTGTAAGCATTATTTGGTCGTTTGTGATGTTAACATGATTTTAAACTATAGATACTGACTGATTTTTTTTTAATTTACACAATTGAATTGAACTGATAGAAGTAACAACAACTTTTAATCTGCTCTTAATGATTAATAATCGTTGATCATGAATCATCTTTTAAACAAACTGTACTTCGATGATCACGAGAGTCAGTAGTTAGTTAGCCTGAGCCGTTTACACCGAACCATCAAAAGCCACATGAACTCAAAAGACCCTCCTTTGTTGGACCACCCAGTGCGACGGTTCCTCTGCCCTCAGACGCCCCGGGTTCACGCCCTCCCCCCCCTAGACGCCCCCCCCACCGCCTGCAGAGAAGGTCACCTAAGATGCGAGCGACGATCGCCGCGACCGTCAAAGCGACGTTCCTCACGTTCACGTATCTCGCGCTTCGTTGCTTCGTCTGGTCGAGGAATCTCCCTGAACTTCCCCGCAGTGAAGGTGTGAGTCATAAAGATGCTCTCGATCACTCACTTCCTCCTTCTTGAGGAACTAGAAGGAATTTGACTTGCAAATAAAGAAGGTTGCAGGTGCAACCGCTGGACCACCGGAGGAAGTGAAACTTTGCAGGAAATAGAAACTTAAAATAAAACACATGTTTTATTTAATTATTTTTTTTAGCAATTGTTATAATTATGATTGTCAAATATAACGTATTTAAAGAATAATTTACAACTTTATTGACACTACAGAACGCTCCAGCTGATTGGACCAATGGGGCTCATTTCTCCGCCCCTAAGCTCCGCCCCCTTGGAGTAGGAGCACTGATTTGATTGGATCGGTCAAGTGTCAATCATAACGGGTCATAAGGGTGTTTGGAAGATGATAAAAGTTATGGAACGTAGTGAAGAAGTGAAGCGTCATCACAAGGGTTGTGTTGAAGCGCCGTTGTATAACAGCAAAAACTTCATTTTGAAAATTCACCTGATGCACTTTACTTTTATCACTCATTTCCTGCCTGAACTATCCAATCAACGTCGGTGCTGAATTTTCAAAATGTTGAATTACTTTAGTGAGACATTTGTTCACAACACGTCAAGTTACATGTGAATTCAAAGCGTACGACGACTTTAAAAGCATTTTTATTAACCATATAAGTTAATACAATGAAAGTAAAGATGTCGTTATCGACCCTAGAATGTGTTCAGGAGTTTTTTTTTAATCTATTCCAACATAAACCGAAGAGACAGAAGAACCTACGATGAACGAAGAGTGAAAGTTCTCCGGTCGTTAAAGGAGAAAAAGCTGAGTTTAAATCACGCGTTCAAACATCTGCAGTTATTTTCCTCCAGGAGGTTTTTTCACAGCGAGACAGGAAGTGCTTCAGTCTCGCGGGGACGATGTGACATCAACTCCAGGCAGCGTTTAAACACACCCTGGTGTGTACACACACACATGCACACACATACACACACACACACGTACACACATGCACACGCACATGTATTCATGGAGAGTCTCTCCACAAGGACGAGTCAGGACACGAGGAAAATAGATTTGTCATCTCAGGGGAAGACTTTCCACTTTCATCCTGAACCTTGAAGGGACTGAAAACACACAACCTTCTCTGCAACACACAACCTTCTCTGCAACACACAACCTTCTCTGCAACACACAACCTTCTCTGCAACACACAACCTTCTCTGCAACACACAACCTTCTCTGCAACACACATCCTTCTCAGCAACACACAACCTTCTCTGCAACACACAAATATCTCTGCAACACACATTCTTCTCAGCAACACACAACCTTCTCTGCAACACACATCCTTCTTTGCAACACACAACCTTCTCTGCAACACACATCCTTCTCTGCAACACACAACCTTCTCTGCAACACACATCCTTCTCTGCAACACACAACCTTCTCTGCAACACACAAATATCTCTGCAACACACATTCTTCTCAGCAACACACAACCTTCTCTGCAACACACATCCTTCTTTGCAACACACAACCTTCTCTGCAACACACATCCTTCTCTGCAACACACAACCTTCTCTGCAACACACAACCTTCTCTGCAACACACAACCTTCTCTGCAACACACAACCTTCTTTGCAACACACATCCTTCTCTGCAACACACAACTATCTCTGCAACACACATTCTTCTCAGCAACACACAACCTTCTCTGCAACACACATCCTTCTTTGCAACACACAACCTTCTCTGCAACACACATTCTTCTCTGCAACACACAACCTTCTCTGCAACACACAACCTTCTCTGCAACACACAACCTTCTCTGCAACACACAACCTTCTCTGCAACACACAACCTTCTTTGCAACACACAACCTTCTCTGCAACACACAACCTTCTCTGCAACACACAACCTTCTCTGCAACACACATCCTTCTCAGCAACACACATTCTTCTCTGCAACACACATCCTTCTCTGCAACACACATCCTTCTCTGCAACACACAACCTTCTCTGCAACACACATCCTTCTCTGCAACACACAACTTTCTCTGCAACACACATCCTTCTCTGCAACACACAACCTTCTCTGCAACACACATTCTTCTCTGCAACACACATTCTTCTCTGCAACACACAACCTTCTCAGCAACACACATCATTCTCTGCAACACACAACTTTCTCTGCAACACACAACTTTCTCTGCAACACACATCCTTCTCTGCAACACACAACTTTCTCTGCAACACACAACTTTCTCTGCAACACACCGAAAGGTAGCTTTTGTTACGTCCTCCGCAGCTAAAGGAACGATTAAAACTGCAAGATCCCGATAACTGAGGACGAGGGGATACAGTGACTCCAGCAGCTTTTAAAGCTGATGTTTGGACATATTTTGGTTTGAAAACAAATGAAAGCAGTTACGACTTCGTCAAGAGTCATGAGGTCTTTAAATACTACAACACCAGAGTCAAGTACTCGACAATACTACACATATATACTTGTTACTACACTATCACAACACCAGAGTCAAGTACTCGACAATACTACACATATATACTTGTTACTACAGTATCCCAGTATATCATATCGTTGACCCTGTATGGTGACACGTATCAACAGATTCCTGACAATACAAACCTCTAATAAAGGGTGTAAGTCCTCCAGGTCTAGAGGAGTGAGTTGAGGGGTCCTGGACTTCTGACTAGGACGCCTTCTGAGACTTTTTGAGAAGAGACCTGAGACACTCTCGGCTGGATGATGTCGCGGGGCAGAGGAAAGTCTGGGCCTCTCTGCTGAAGTCGCTGCCCCCACGACCCGACCTCTGATAAGGATTTCAAGTGGATTTGAAGTTTGATTTCGCTCGACTGTCCTTCACATTATTCCTCCCTCAACACTCGCTTTCACAGCAGACATGACCGTGCGGAGGATGGATTTTATGAGTGATGTGTGGGTTGATGCTCTCAGGGGGGGCGCCTCGTATTTACCAGACACATCACACGGGGGTAACATGAGCGGAAAGAGGATGTAAAACAGACGCCCCAGCTAAATTATGCAGTTTCAATTTCCCCCCCCATTTAGAGAGGATGGATCGATGTGTCCTCCCTTCACCATCAAGCTCAGGTTGCCACGGCAACGCTGATGATGTCCCGAGACCCCGGGGACGATGAGAACTAATTCAACATGTGTGTGTCTGCATGTGGACTCGTCGTCTTCTTCTTCTGCTTCACTCGCTTCTCCGTCGCCTCTCGACTCGTGGCTCTGATCCTGGTTCTCCTGGATCGCTCCCCCTCTCTCTCCCTCCTCCATCTATTTTCTCTTCTTCCTTGGCAGCCCCATCATCCTCCCATCCCCCAATGCTTCCACCCCCCGCCACCTGAACGCTGCTCCGGTCAGTTTCACCGACGGATCCTGAGAGTGTGAACACGAGGAGATGAAACCCAGGGTTCTGGGTTTAAATCCCAAAAACGATGAATCGTTGTTTGTTTCGGTCGTTGAGTCACAATAGCGAAGTTTCAGTACATTTATTTTGATATGCCATGATTTAAGAAAATAACCCGTAAAGTACACAACTTTACTAAGTGAATCAACAATCAATCATTTGACAATCAAAGAGTCTTGATGGTGACATTTATTTTCTTGTAGCAAATAAACAAACACTGTCGTTGAAAGTAGTTGAGTAACTTTAAAGTTTAATTTAACGAAAAACATTTTTTCTTTTCCTTTCATAAAGTGATGTGTCGACTGTGACTAACTTAAAAGTTTTATTTCAAAGAGCATGAGCTCAGAAACCCTCAGGAAGCTGGTTTTGAAACTTCAGTGACACAGTTTTGCGAGTCGTTTTTTGTGGGTTGTTGTATTTTATTGGACTATATGACGCGCCCTCTAGTAATATTCCGCACAGCTTTGTAGTATTACTCTGCAAAAGCTTAGTAGTTTTACTTCGTAAGGCTTTGTTTTGAGACTCCGCCAGGCTCCAAAGTATTACTCCACAACACTTTGTAGTATTAATCTGCAAAGCTTTGTAGTATTAATCTGCAAAAGCTTCGTAGTTTTACTTCGTAAGGCTTTGTTTTGAGACTCCGCCAGGCTCCAAAGTATTACTCCACAACACTTTGTAGTATTAATCCGCAAATCTCTGTAGTACTACTCTTCAAAGCTTCCTAGTATTACTCAACAACGCTTTGTAGTATTAATCCGCAAATCTCTGTAGTACTACTCTTCAAAGCTTCCTAGTATTACTCCACAAGGCTTTGTTGTATTACTGAGAAAAGCTTTGTAGAATTACTCCATTAGGCTTTGTGGTATTACTCTGCAAATTTTCGTAGTATTACTCCGCAATGCTTCATAGTGTTACTCCTCAGAATTCCTACTCTGTGAGGCATTGCAGTATTACTTCGCAAAACTCCGTAGTATTACTCCACGGGGCTCCCTAGTATTAGCCACAAGGCTTTGTAGTATAACTCTATATAAGTATGTCGTTTTATTTCTTTTAATACACCATTTATTAAAATATAAACCATAAAATAAGTATGATGAAAATAAAATCTTGAATAAAATATATACCTGGAGACCATCGTCGTAAAATACCTCGATAACTACTGTGAGTCGTGTCACGATTCCTTCTCTTCCTGAAGCTCTTGATCCCTCGACTGCTGTAGAAACTTTATATTTCTCCACTAAAAACACGTTTGATTGATCATCTGAGTCTCCTTGAGGAGCTCCAGAGCCGCAGACGTCCAGATGTTGCCTGCAGTGCTGGTGATGCAGTGCAGAGAATAAATACTTTAGCTGTGACTGTTGTTCACAAACACTTCTCTGTGCTCGAGCTACAAACTGCAGATTGAAGTTGGATTAGTTTTGACTGCTGACGTTAAAATGATCATAGAATTAAACAAATGAAAACAGTTACGACTTCGTAAGGCTTTGCAATATAACTTTGTGAGGCTTTGTAGTATCACTCTGTGATGTTTTGTAGTATTACTCTGTGAGGCTTAGTAGTATTACTCCATGAGACTTTTTAGCATTACTACGCAAGGCTTTGTAGTATTACTCTCTGAGGCTTTTTAGTATTTCTCCACAATATTTTGAAGTATTACTCTGCTGAGGTTATTTAGTATTACTCTGCAATGTTATGTAGTATTACTCCACAAGATTCTTAAGTATTACTTTTTGACATTATGTAGTATTGCTTCACAAGATTCTGAAGTATTACTCTGTGAAGTTATGTAGTATTACTCCACAAGATTTTGAAGTATTACTCTGCAAGGTTATGTAGTATTACTACACAAGATTCTGAAGTATTACTCTGCGGTTATTTATTATTACTCAGCGAAGTTATGTAGTATTACTCTGCGAGATTATGTAGAATTACTACACAAGATTCTGAAGTATTACTATGCTGTTATTTATTATTACTCAGCGAGGTTATGTAGTATTACTCTTAGAGATTATGTAGTATTACTACACAAGATTCTGAAGTATTACTCTGCTGTTATTTATTATTACTTAGCGAGGTTATGTAGTATTACTCTGCGAGATTATGTAGTATTACTACACAAGATTCTGAAGTATTACTCTGCTGTTATTTATTATTACTCAGCAAGGTTATTTAGTATTACTACACAAGATTCTGAAGTATTACTCTGCGATTTATTTATTATTACTCAGCGAGGTTATGTAGTATTACTCTGCGAGATTATGTAGTATAACTACACAAGATTCTGAAGTATTACTATGCTGTTATTTATTATTACTCAGCGAGGTTATGTAGTATTACTCTTAGAGATAATGTAGTATTACTACACAAGATTCTGAAGTATTACTCTGCTGTTATTTATTATTACTCAGCGAGGTTATGTAGTATTACTCTTAGAGATAATGTAGTATTACTACACAAGATTCTGAAGTATTACTCTGCTGTTATTTATTATTACTCAGCGAGGTTATGTAGTATTACTCTGCGAAATTCTGAAGTATTACTCTGTGGTTATTTAAGAACCGTGTGTCAGCTCTGACACTGTTGAGATTCCCATCCTGGACTGCAACAGCTTAAGAATCCCACTTGTTAGATTAAACCTGGTTTGTTCAGAAAGTTTAGTCAGTGATGATCAACTGGATAAACATTAAGATACAGTTAGTTGTCCTTCATCTGTTGATACCTTGTGTTTCATCCTCTTTGTCAAGATTGTATTTTCTCTAATGAAAACAAATTCAATCGTGGAGACAGTTGACGAAGAAAGACGGAGCGTTAGTGTCGACGTGATTCGGTTCCAGGAGTAACGAAGGATCAATACTTGATTTCTGCTTCATCTTGAGCGTCTTCTGTATTTACGTCACTGCTGTTGGTCTAGAAGGTACTAGACCGTGAGTTTATCTCAACATTACTAGCGTTTTTTTACTCGTACAAAAGTCTCGTCTGGATGGACGTTCTTCAAGAGTCAAGATTTCACGATCCCGAGTTGACGTTAAGATGCAAGAGTCTCTGGATCCACTCGTTCACCTGCGTCTCCCAAACACTTTCTGTGGATCGTCTTGTTCTGTCTGCAGCACAAACAGCATGATGGGTAAAAGGGGGTGTTGCCATGGTGACACAGCAGTGTGGCAGCCGGTAATTATTCTGGCTAAAGTGCCAGCAGAGACGCAGACGAACGTTTGGAGATTCCACGCCAGGCGTTCGCGTTGACAAAACTTCATCAAAGCAGTATTTGACTGTGAACACTGAGGACGGATGGACTGAATGTGTAAAATGATGCTGACTCCTGCTTTTTTTTAATCCTTAATTCAATGATCTGTTGTTGGACTGGAGCTTCTGAAGCTCTTCATCTCTGAGGATCATCTTCGTCGCCTCACCTGAACCTCCGCAGTAATCCTTCTTTATCTCCTTCTTTCAGAGAACAACGGCCTGAACGATCATCACAGGTGTCGAGGTGAGTCTCCTTTCTTTTCTCGTCTGAAATACACATTTTTAAACACACAAACCATGTATACGCACAGATACACTTGATAACATGGAGAATATAGCAGTGAACAAATACTTTCAAAGTAGTTTTCACACACTTGAACAATTCTATCGACAACAGTTTCGCAACGTAACATGGATGAAATAGTATTATTTTGTTTATTATTATTACTATTGCATTAATACTATTATAATTACTATTGCATTATTACTATTATTACTGTTATTATTACTATTGCATATAACTATCATTATTACTATTGCTTTATTGCTATTATTATTACTGTTGCCTTATTACTGATAGTATTACTGTTGCTTTATAACTTATATTATCGCTATTGCATTATTACTAATATTATTACTATTTCCTTATTACTGATATTATTCCTATTGCCTTATTACTGATATCATTACTATTGCCTTATTACTAATATTATTACTATTGCCTTATTACTGATATTACTACTATTGCATTATTACTAATATTATTACTATTGCATTATTACTAATATTATTACTATTGCCTTATTACTGATACTACTACTACTGCATTATTACTGATATAATTACTATTGCATTATTACTAATATTATTACTATTTCCTTATTACTGATATTATTCCTATTGCCTTATTACTGATATTATTACTATTGCCTTATTACTAATATTATTACTATTGCCTTATTACTGATATTACTACTATTGCATTATTACTAATATTATTACTATTGCATTATTACTAATATTATTACTATTGCCTTATTACTGATACTACTACTATTTCATTATTACTGATATAATTACTATTGCATTATTACTAATATTATTACTATTGCCTTATTACTGATACTACTATTATTGCATTATTACTGATATAATTACTATTGCATTATTACTAATATTATTACTATTGCCTTATTACTGATACTACTACTATTGCCTTATTACTGATATTACAACTATTGCCTTATTACTGATATTATTACTATTGCATTATTACTAATATTATTACTATTGCATTATTACTAATATTATTACTATTGCCTTATTACTGATATTACTGCTATTGCCTTATTACTGATATTATTACTATTGCCTTATCACTGATATTACTACTATTGCCTTATTACTGATATTACTACTATTGCCTTATTACTGATATTATTACTATTGCCTTATCACTGATATTACTACTATTGCCTTATTACTGATATTATTACTATTGCATTATTACTAATATTATTACTATTGCCGTATTACTATTATTATTACTACAGCATGATAACTATTGTGTTATTACTATTATTATTACTGTATCATTATTATTACTCTTTCATTATTATAACACTCTTGGTGTGACTCTGGGATTAACAGCCAAAACTAACATCAACCACGTCTAGGTTAGTAGAAAGAGTCCAGTGTAAGTTATAGTAAGTAAGGAAAAATTAAATCTCCTAAGATCCTGGAGATGACTGAGGATGAGAGGATACAGTGACATGTTTTGGTTTGAAAACAAATGAAAGCAGTTACGACTTAGGGTAGCCCTCGTATCGTGATACATATACTATGGTCAGATTCACACTCCTCTCAGTCACGGTGATTCAACGTTTCTGAACGAACGTTGCGAACAATCGTCACATCATCATCTTGAACGACTCTGGCTTCGACTGAACTCTCCTGGATCTGAGCTCGTTGAGTCTCGTTGAACAAGCTCAGAATGTGCACAATTATTCTTCCATGTCCTTCCTGGTCACTTGGATATGGAAGTTGAAATCTAAGTCGGCGGTCGTTCACGGTGGTGCGAGAAAAAGTTACATTTCAAATGATGATTGGTCAAACATGGAGGTTCGTCACTGCGCGTCATCAATCCTGTAAGTCTCCACCTCCATGGGACTCGTTGTATAAACAAAGCGGGGCGTGATCACAGCTGGCTGGACGAGTCAAGCCATTATTACTTCATAATGGACTCTCGTAACCTCTTCTTCGCCCAGATTTCAGAGCAACTTTATAAAGTAATACGTGTAAAACATAGTCATGATGAGGAAGTTACTGCGTTTTTAAGAACATTTACTACATGACAGGAGAGTTGATCATGTTTCAAATTTTTCATTTACGTGTAAGAAAAGCTTTTATTTTGGTTTTCTTGCTCTTGTGCGGCGCTGAGCTTAATTTATGCGTTTGTGCTCCGGCTGTGACAGAAACACTGTTTTCACACGGATGACGTTTAAATCACATTTCAATCCAACTTTATTTAAAAATGTCAACTCACAACAGAGTCACGTGAGAACATTCGACTAAACTTGTTGAACAGAAGAGAAAGCAGAGGAATCATAATGAGGAAAAACCTTCTTTTGAACAGACAGAAACCTCAAGCAGAACCAGACACTAATCTGACTCTAATTGGGTATTTGATAACTGAAGGCCCTGGCTCCGTAGCGACACCTGAAGGTTGGCGTCAAAAGCAACACATGCTTCAGCAGCGACGTGATGATGGCGAAACGTTTCTGCAGTTGTTTTTTCTCCGGAAAAATATCACTTTTCTTCCGTCATCCCTCCCTTTCCCTCCCTCCCTCCCTCCCTCCCTCCCTCCCTCCCTCCCTCCCTCCCTCCCTCCCTCCCTCCCTCCACCCCCCCTCCCACCCTCCCTCCTAAAAACTGCAGAATAAGATGTGTAACTTTGACGCAGCACAGACACGACACCTCCGAGGTTCATTCTTTCGTCTCCCTCGCTGTGACTCGTGACTCCAGGATTGAGAGTCGCTGAAAAACATCAGTTTCTTTTAAACCCAACTTCGCCGGCGAACAGCGACGTGAGCAGGTTACTGATCCGGGGGTGCAGAGGGACCTGAGACAGCAGCTGTGCAGAGGGACCTGAGACAGCAGCTGCCAATGCAGGGGCACAGACTCCGCAGTCCTGCTCCGCTCTGCCCCCTGCTGGCGGAGTTTGGAAGCAGTCGAATATTTATTAAAAAAGACTAGAATTATTTAGTTTTATAAAAATAGAAACATATTCATGATTCAATTTATTCTGGTCGTTACTCGTACACATCAAGAATGTATATAATATATAATACATGTAAATGTTTGATTTTGGGAACAAACATTGAATGTACTTGGAGTCACCGACGTTGTACTAAAGTAAGTACTGTATCAGTACTTGTACACTAATTTAGGGCACATTTATATGAACTAAAAGACTTTGTCTGTGTATCAGTTTGTTTTCAAGCGTCAGTGTGTCAGTGTGTCAGTGTGTCAGTGTGTCAGTGTGTCAGTGTGTGTCACTTCCTCTCGTAACCAACTGAATGACGAAAAAATTTAAACGAAAAAAACGTATAAATTAACAATAGAATTTGTAATGACCATAAATATGTTTTGTTTGTGTCACCGACCATGTAGCTCGGACACATTCTGTCGGGTAGAAAGTCGAATGCTTCTTTTTCTTAATATTGATAAATAGATAAATGTCTGTTGAAAAAAAAAAATCAGCTTTAAAGCTGCTGGAGTCACTGTATCCCCTTGTCCTCAGTCATCACCAGGATCTCGTGGGATCTTTGCAAATGTAACAAGTTAAATACGTTTCTAGGAGTGTGTATTGTCAAGAATATGATTTGATATGTATCACGATACAGGGTCAACGATTTGATATATAGTGGTAGTGGTAGTGGTAGTAGTAGTAAGTTTATATGTGTAGTATTGTGGAGTACTTGACTCTGGTGTTGTAGTATTTACAGACCACATGACTCTTGACGAAGTCGTAGCTGCTTTCATTTGTTTTCAAACCAAAATATGTCCAAACATCAGCTTTAAAAGCTGCTGGAGTCACTGTATCCTCTCGTCCTCAGTCATCACTGTATCCTCTCATTCTCAGCCATCACCAGGATCTCGTTCCTCCTTAAGCTGCATTCAACTATAATCAAACAATTTTCATCTATAATCAAAATATTTTCAACTGTATCAAACAATTTTTTACTTTGATTATAGTTGGATTTTTTTTATATTAAAGTTAAAAATGGTTTGATTATAGTTGGAATTTTTTTCATTAAACAATTTTCAACTAGAACCAAACAATTTTCAACTAGTCCTGTGATTTATTTTGAAAGGTCGTGACTCCTCCAGTCCTGTGATGTTTTATTTTGAAAGGTTGTGACTCCTCCAGTCCTGTGATGTTTTATTTTGAAAGGTCGTGACTCCTCCAGTCCTGTGATGTTTTATTTTGAAAGGTCGTGACTCCCCCAGTCCTGTGATGTTTTATTTTGAAAGGTTGTGACTCCTCCAGTCCTGTGATGTTTTATTTTGAAAGGTCGTGACTCCCCCAGTCCTGTGATGTTTTATTTTGAAAGGTTGTGACTCCTCCAGTCCTGTGATGTTTTATTTTGAAAGGTCGTGACTCCTCCAGTCCTGTGATGTTTTATTTTGAAAGGTCGTGACTCCCCCAGTCCTGTGATGTTTTATTTTGAAAGGTCGTGACTCCCCCAGTCCTGTGATGTTTTATTTTGAAAGGTCGTGACTCCTCCAGTCCTGTGATGTTTTATTTTGAAAGGTTGTGACTCCTCCAGTCCTGTGATGTTTTATTTTGAAAGGTCGTGACTCCCCCAGTCCTGTGATGTTTTATTTTGAAAGGTTGTGACTCCTCCAGTCCTGTGATGTTTTATTTTGAAAGGTCGTGACTCCTGCTGTGCTGTGATGTTTTATTTTGAAGGGTCTCCTCTGTGCTCCTCAGCTCCTCATGTCTCCTCCAGTCCTGTGATGCGTGATGGCTCCGGTGCTGACAGGAGTGTGGTGGGGGCCCGAGGCAGGCGTGGTGGGCTCAGGCTCGGGGTCGGCAGGTGTGGAGTCGTGGCTGGACGGAGGTCACTTGGTCCTGGTGTCGACCCTCAGTGTTCTGACCGCACTGATGCTGTTCTCTGTGCTGCTGCTGCTGTGTGCAGGCTGTCAGGGGTACGACACACACACCTGTGTACACACACATGTTACACACACACACACACATATATACACACCTGTTACACACACACACATATATAGACACATGTTACACACACACACACACACACACACACATGTTACACACACACACATATATAGACACATGTTACACACACACACACACACACACATGTTACACACACACACATATATAGACACATGTTACACACACACCTGCGTACACACACATGTTACACACACACACACATATATACACACCTGTTACACACACACACATATATAGACACATGTTACACACACACACACATATATACACACATGTTACACACACACACACACACATGTTACACACACACACATATATACACACATGTTACACACACACACACAAATATAGACACATGTTACACACACACACACATGTTACACACACACATATATATATACACACCTGTTACACACACACACATATATTGACACATGTTACACACACACACACACACACACATGTTACACACACACACATATATACACACATATACACACACGTGAATACACACATGTTACACACGCACATATATACACACATGTTACACACTCACACATATATACACACGTTACACACACACGTATATACACACACGTTACACACTCACACACTTGTGACACACTCACACACACGTTACACACTCACACACACACGTGTATACACACATGTTTCACATTCACACACTTGTGTGTATATACACACATGTGACACACTCACACACTTGTGTGTATATACACACATGTTACACACTCGCACACACATGACGCACACACACAATCGTATATATATATACACATACTCTAACTTTGTTGTTATGTTTGTGTAGTTACTCTAACTTTTGTTATGTTTGTGTAGCTACACTTACGGTTGTTATATTTGTGTAGCTGTTCTAACTCTGTTGTTATGTTTGTGTAGTTACTCTAACTGTTGTCATGTTTGTGTAGCTACTCTAACTCTGTTGTCATGTTTGTGTAGCTACCGTAACGGTTGTTATGTTTGTGTAGCTACTCTAACTGTTGTCATGTTTGTGTAGCTGCTCTAACTGTTGTCATGTTGTGTGTTTGTAGGCAGAAGAAGGCTGTGAACGGACCTGCAGCAGGAGATCAGGAGAACCTCGTCAATGGAGTGAGTCTGAACCTAACAATGACATCATGTTAAAAAGATTAAATCTGTAGATTATTTCAATCTGTCATTGACATTAAATAATCTCCGTGCAAACATACACCAGTTTTTTATAGTCATTTAAAAACTTTTAGTGTTAGTGTTGAGTGTAAAGGTCTGAAACACAAACACAAAGTGTGCGACTGTCAAATACAACCAAGAACGAATTTTAATTTTTCAAACAAATCAAATCAATATTGCAGTTCACCAGCTCGACCACTAGGGTCTGTTTTCTGTACCACATATTAAAGGTTTATTTATTATTGATATATTTTGCAACATCACGTGTTAATGTCACAAAGTCGACAAACTTTTCAATAAAGTTTCCTTCAAAGACGGCGATGTGCGTTTGTTTTTTTAATTATATTTTTTAAATTAAATCAAATTATATTCACACATTATTGCAGTATTAAGGTATAACCACTGATGAAATAAAGAACGACGCAAAATGACAACACGCGCGTAAATACTGCATAAAAACAGTGAATGACGTCATAATCTGCAGCGAGTCCGTGACAGTGTCCCACCACAAGATGGCGTCGTCGAGCCTCAGACAGAACGAACAACGTTTTTGCTTTTATTTTTTTTTAGAATTAACTCAACTATACACAAACATTGACTCGTAAAATATATTTAATGTTATGAATTAGTTTAATAAACATTTAATTTGTGCTCATTTATTGTTTATTTTATTTAAATATTGTATTTTATAGTATATATTTTAACTGTGTGTTCTTTTTGATTGTTAAATCGCTTTAAAAATAACCTTTACTTACTATTTGTGGTTTAAAAACTTAATTCCGTCTCAATCACGATCCTCACTTTTCCTAATATTAATAAAATATTATCTTTTCGACTTGAATTGACTTGAGTTGCAACTAAAAATCGAAATTCTTTGTTCAACAAAATTATACATTTATTAATTTTCAAATGTATCTGCGAGAATCACTTTTTTTATTCCTTTTATTCTTTTATTTATTTTCATTAATTGAGTGTCTAAGTTATTACAGTGTAATATCAGATGAAATACTGAATTATTACAGTGTAATATCAGATAAATACTAAGTTATTACAGTGTAATATCAGATGAAATACTAAGTTATTACAGTGTAATATCAGATAAATACTAAGTTATTACAGTGTAATATCAGATGAAATACTAAGTTATTACAGTGTAATATCAGATGAAATGCTAAGATATTACAGTGTAATATCAGATGAAATGCTAAGATATTACAGTGTAATGTCAGATGAAATACTATGTTATTACAGTGTAATATCAGATAAATACAAAGTTATTACAGTGTAATATCAGATGAAATACTAAGATATTACAGTGTAATATCAGATGAAATGCTAAGATATTAAAGTGTAATATCAGATGAAATACTAAGTTATTACAGTGTAATATCAGATGAAATACTAAGATATTAAAGTGTAATATCAGATGAAATGCTAAGATATTAAAGTGTAATATCAGATGAAATGCTAAGATATTACAGTGTAATATCAGATGAAATACTAAGTTATTACAGTGTAATATCAGATGAAATGCTAAGATATTAAAGTGTAATATCAGATGAAATGCTAAGATATTACAGTGTAATATCAGATGAAATACTAAGATATTACAGTGTAATATCAGATGAAATACTAAGTTATTACAGTGTAATATCAGATGAAATGCTAAGATATTAAAGTGTAATATCAGATGAAATGCTAAGATATTACAGTGTAATATCAGATGAAATACTAAGTTATTACAGTGTAATATCAGATGAAATGCTAAGATATTACAGTGTAATACCAGATGAAATACTAAGTTATTACAGTGTAATATCAGATGAAATGCTAAGATATCACAGTGTAATACCAGATGAAATACTAAGTTATTACAGTGTAATACCAGATGAAATGCTAAGTTATTACAGTGTAATATCAGATGAAATACTAAGTTATTACAGTGTAATATCAGATAAATACTCACCAGGGTCGTGTTCCTCAGGCGTCTGACAAAGAGACGCTCAGTCAGTCGGCGGAGAGTCTGGTCACGGACGCAGCGGTCAGCACCTCACACAACGGGCCTCAGACCAGCGGGACAAGTAAGTGACCTTTGACCTTTGGGCGCGATCAGAAGGTCACGTGGAGTCCCTCAGTCCTCACAGACGAGCAGGACGCGAGTCCGCAGCCGTCCGAGGAGATGCTGTCCAGCCAGTCGGAGCTCAGGGCGTCCAAGTGTCCTCAGGACCGCGAGCTGCCCAGGATCCCCCCTGACGACCCCGGGATGGTGACCTCGGGGGACAGAACCTACGAGGTCAGTCCTGACTCACTTAGTCTGGACATGATGATCTGAAGGTCACGACTGTTACCGTCTTATCTTGTGATTAATCCTCCAGTTGCTGCTGCAAGTATTTTAAACGCTTTGTTACACAGTATTAGTACAAGTTACTTCAGTAGTTAATTACTTTTTAACTTGAGTCACGTGAGACGTATAAATAAAAAAAGGTTTTGATTATAGTTGAAAATTGTTTGATTATAGTTAAATATTGTTTGATTATAGTTGAATATTGTTTGATTATAGTTGAAAATTGTTTGATTATAGTTGAAAATTGTTTGATTATAGTTGAAAATTGTTAGATTATAGTTGAAAATTGTTAGATTAAAGTGGAAAATTGTTTGATTATAGTTGAAAATTGTTTGATTTTAGTTGAAAATTGTTTGATTATAGTTGAAAATTGTTAGATTATAGTTGAAAATTGTTAGATTAAAGTGGAAAATTGTTTGATTATAGTTGAAAATTGTTTGATTTTAGTTGAAAATTGTTTGATTATAGTTGAAAATTGTTTGATTTTAGTTGAAAATTGTTTGATTATAGTTGAAAATTGTTTGATTTTAGTTGAAAATTGTTTGATTATAGTTGAAAATTGTTGAAAATTGTTTGATTATAGTTGAAAATTGTTTGATTTTAGTTGAAAATTGTTTGATTATAGTTGAAAATTGTTGAAAATTGTTTGATTTTAGTTGAAAATTGTTTGATTATAGTTAAAAATTGTTTGATTATAGTTGAAATTGTTTGATTATAGTTGAAAATTGTTTGATTATAGTTGAAAATTGTTAGATTATAGTTGAAAATTGTTTGATTATAGTTGAAAATTGCTTGATTATAGTTAAAAAATTGTTTGATTATAGTTGAAAATTGTTTGATTATAGTTGAAAATTGTTTGATTATAGTTGAAAATTGTTTGATTTTAGTTGAAAATTGTTTGATTATAGTTGAAAATTGTTTAATTATAGTTGAAAATTGTTTGATTATAGTTGAAAATTGTTAGATTAAAGTGGAAAATTGTTTGATTATAGTTGAAAATTGTTTGATTATAGTTGAAAATTGTTAGATTAAAGTGGAAAATTGTTTGATTATAGTTGAAAATTGTTAGATTAAAGTGGAAAATTGTTTGATTATAGTTGAAAATTGTTTGATTATAGTTAAAAATTGTTAGATTAAAGTGGAAAATTGTTAGATTAAAGTGGAAAATTGTTTGATTATAGTTGAAAATTGTTTGATTATAGTTAAAAATTGTTAGATTAAAGTGGAAAATTGTTAGATTAAAGTGGAAAATTGTTTGATTATAGTTGAAAATTGTTGGATTATAGTTGAAAATTGTTAGATTAAAGTGGAAAATTGTTTGATTATAGTTGAAAATTGTTAGATTAAAATGGAAAATTGTTTGATTATAGTTGAAAATTGTTAGATTATAGTTTAAAAAAATTTAGATTAAAGTTGAAAATTGTTTGATTATAGTTGAAAATTGTTTGATTATAGTTGAAAATTGTTGGATTATAGTTGAAAATTGTTAGATTAAAGTGGAAAATTGTTTGATTATAGTTGAAAATTGTTTGATTATAGTTGAAAATTGTTAGATTAAAATGGAAAATTGTTTGATTATAGTTGAAAATTGTTAGATTATAGTTTAAAAAAATTTAGATTAAAGTTGAAAATTGTTTGATTATAGTTGAAAATTGTTTGATTATAGTTGAAAATTGTTAGATTAAAATGGAAAATTGTTTGATTATAGTTGAAAATTGTTAGATTAAAATGGAAAATTGTTTGATTATAGTGGGAAATTGTTTGATTACAGTTGAAAATTGTTTGATTAAAGTTGAAAATTGTTTGATTATAGTTGAAAGTTGTTTGATTATAGTTGAATATTGTTTGATTATAGTTAATTATTGTTTGATTAAAGTCTAATATTGTTTGATTCATGATGAACAGGTGGTGACGGAGATGGTTGGATCTTCACGTGACCTCAGTGTGGAGGACTCCCTCTACGAGACCGTCGATGAGCTCAAAGACCCTCCTCAGACCCTCGGCCTCAGCAACGGTACCACGGAGCCTCATCGCCTCCTCAACGGACACGTCAGCCCCCCCACCCCGGACCGAGCCCCCCTGAGCGACAGCGTGGAGTACGCCTCGGTGGACCTGAAGAAGAAGAGCCGCCACAGTCTGGACGTGGAGGCCAGGAGACGCTCGGCCAACAGCGTCCCACCAAACCCTGCCGAGGACCCGGAGGAAGAGTCGCCTCCTCCGGTGCCGGAGAAGGTTCTGGACGAGAACGACAACAGGCCGGTTCTGCTCAACGGCCTGTCGGCTGCTGTGCTGCTCAACGGAGAGGTGAGCGTTCTGAGTACTTTACTTTACTTTACTTTACTTTACTTTAGGACTCTTTGTTGAAGATGTGACTTCATTGTAGCATAGTTAGGTTTTGATCTGATCATTAGATGCAGTGAAGGTTCAAGAAACATCTTCACTTGAGCTTTTTCTTCACTTTCTTGGGGCTCGTAGTTATTTGTATGGATGCAAATATGTTATGATACTGACTTTCACCTCGCAAATGAATACTACACAGCATCGCAAAGTAATACCAGAGTCTAGCGAAGTATTAGTATAGGTCCTCGCAAATTAATACTACGATCCTTGCAAATTAATACTACAGATCCTGACAAAGTAATACTACATAGCCTCACAAATGAATACTACGATCCTTACGAATTAATACTACAGATCCTCGCAAAGTAATACTACAGAGCCTCACAAATGAATACTACGATCCTTGCGAATTAATACTACAGATCCTCACAAATTAATACTACAGAGCCTCACGGATGTAATAGTACGGAGCATTGCAAAGTAATAGTACAGAGCCTAGTGAAGTAATAGTACAGATCCTCCATAGTAATACTACAGATCTTTGCAAAATTAATACTACAGAGCCTCGCGAAGTAATACTACAGATCCTCGCGAAGTAATACTACAGATCCTCACAAAGTAATACTACAGATCCTTGTGAATTAATGCTACAGATCCTCACAAAGTTATACTACAGATCCTCGCAAATTAATACTACAGATCCTCACAAATTAATACTACAGAGCCTCACGGATGTAATAGTACAGAGCATTGCAAAGTAATAGTACAGAGCCTAGTGAAGTAATAGTACAGATCCTCCATAGTAATACTACAGATCCTCCATAGTAATACTACAGATCTTTGCAAAATGAATACTATAGAGCCTCGCGAAGTAATAGTACAGATCCTAACAAAGTAATACTACAGATCCTCAAAGTCATACTACAAAGCCTCACAAATTAATACTACAGAGCCTCACAAATTAATACTACAGAGCCTCACGAAGTAATACTACAGAGCCTTTGAAAGTAATACTACAGAGTCTTTAAAACTAATACTACAGAATCTTAGAAAGTAATACTACAGAATCTTAGAAAGTAATACTACAGAGCCTCGCAAAGTATTAGTGCAGATTCTCAGACTACTAAGAAATAAACTTTCTCAGAAGAAGCTCAGTCGTCTGGAAGAAGCTCAGAGAAGAGCATCTTCTCTGGTGTAGCTCGTTCTAGTTGTGGGATGTTTTTGAGCTTGTGGAACTGGGTGGAGACTCTGGGTCAGACCCGGGTCACTAGTTCTAACACGCTTCTATGAGAAACACTTGTTTATTCCATAACTTATCATCATCTATCCATGTTCTCTCTCTTTGTTTCTGCTCCTCTTTGTCTTCCCCCATGTTTGGAACAATTAGTTCATCAGCGCATTTGGACTCAGGCTCACGTCCGACCCGGGTCGCCCCCCCTACCCATGATGCAATCTGTATCTACTTAGTGTCACTCAAACCCCAGCAGACTCTAGAACAGCATCGTTGCTACATGTGGAGTCAGCATTGATTCACTTGTTTACACACACACCTACACACACACCTACACACACACACACACACCTACACACACACACACACACACCCTGTGGATGATTTAAGGTTAACACACGAGTGTGACCACACACACACACACACATGCGGTGATTTGTCTTGTCAAGTAAAACTCCATGTTTGCTACATGTGTGAGAGCAGCTGTAGCTCCTGACACTTAGTCTGGATCAATGATGGATGACACACACACACACACACACACACACACACACACACACACACACACACTCACACTCACACTCACACTCACACACAAACATGTGCTGGCGTGGCTCTATGTAAATGTAGTTCTTCCTCCAGTAAATCTGATTCCAGGTCAGTATTTATGATGCAAACCTTCACTTTCACACAGTTGTAGCTTCTTTACGTCAAAAATAATTATCCAAAGAAATTGAAGGAAAAACGGAAATAAAATGTGTGCTAAAACGGAAAAAGACCTAGGGTCTAGACCTGGACAAGATAATGTTGGTGTTTCGCAGACGACTTCCTTAAACATCGGGTCACCGTGACCCTGAGATAACACAAGGGTTAAAGAGAAAGATAGTTTTACTACACAGCAAACCACAGAGATTCAGAGAGTTAAACTACAGAGCATTGCAAAGTAATACTACAGAGCGTCATGGAGTAATAATACAGAGTATCGTGAAGTGATACCACAGAGCATTGCGAAGTAATACTACAGAGCGTCGTGGAGTAATAATACAGAGTATCATGAAGTAATACTACAGAGCCTCGTGGAGTAATAATACAGAGCATTGCGAAGTAATACTACAGAGCGTCGTGGAGTAAAACTACAGAGACTCGCAGACTAATACTACAGAGCCTCGTGGAGTAATAATACAGAGCATTGCGAAGTAATACTACAGAGTCTCGTGGAGTAATAATACACAGTATCGTGAATTAATACCACAGAATAATAGTAAAGAGCATTGCGAAGTAATACTACAGAGCGTCCTGGAGTAGTACTACAGAGACTAGCAGACTAATACTACAGCGCCTCGTGGAGTAATAATACAGAGCATTGCGAAATAATACTCCAGAGACTCGCAGAGTAATACTCCAGAGACTCTCAGAGTAATACTACACAGCCTGGTGGAGTAATACTACAGAGTATCGTAAAGTAATACTACAGAGACTCGTGGATTAATACTACAGAGCCTCGTGGAGTAATACTACAGAGCATTGGGAAGTTATACTACAGAGACTCGCGGAGTAATACTACAGAGTATCATGAAGTAATACTACAGAGCCTCGCGGAGTAATACTACAGAGTTTCGTTAAGTAATAGTACAGAGCCTCGCAGAGTAATACTACAGATCCTCGATTTATTGATATAAACAGTATATATATAAAATAAAAGGGGGTTAAAGAGATACTCAAACGTTTTTGTTCCAAAGGTCGTCACATGTTCCTGGTTCGCATCAACCAGGTGTTTATTTTCAAGAGTTTTCTTCTTCTTCCTCCAGGTTTCCTCCCCAGAGTCTCCTGTCGATCTACGCAACTGTGTTTTGTCAGAGAGTGAAGTAAGTCAGTGTTTTACTCCCTTATTCCCCAGAACTCATGTCCTCGTCCAGGATCCTCTGCTCTTGGTTTGTGTCAAAGATTTTTACTTCGATGATTTATTAAGTTTTCTCTGAGTCGACTTTTCATGTACTGATCTGGTAGAAAATACATTTAAAAATATATCAACTATAATACACAGTAGTACAAGTGAACACACTACACAAGTAAAACAAAAATACGTCAGTGGTCTTTGAACAGAGGATTTTAAAACAACATTAGAATATATTTATTCATGTTTTGTCTTGTGAAAACTCGTTTTTCTCATTCAAATTTGTATTTTCTATTCCAATATTCTTTTCTACATCCAATATATTTATATTCATTCAGGAAATAAATAAATAAATACAGCAAAAATTCAGCCCACTCAAGATTTTCAATCTCAATAGAAAATATTGATCCAAGTATTACAGTGTTCTAGTATTACTATTACTATATATTTTGAACCATTAGACGTGCACATGATTCAGATTCTAATCAACATTTACAAAGTACTACATGTTGGTAGTTTCACCTCAGTATGTGTGAAGCTAATACTAGTTATTTATACTTCAGTTAAAGGTTTCCATTACTTTTATTTACCAGGTTATAAAGTATTTCTCACAAGAAAACATGTTTTTACTTGTTTAGACCTGGAAGGGTTTGAGTGATTTCATGAATCAAGATTTGATGCAACAAAAACTTTGATCTTTTTAACACGTGTTACATCATTTACAACATGTTTTTGATCACCAAAATATGTCCAAACATCAGCTTTAAAAGTTGCTGGAGTCGTACTGTGTCCTCTCGTCCTCAGTCATCTCATAGAATTTCATTGTAACTTTAACTGCGGAGGACGTAATGACTGCTGCCATCTAGAGGCCGGAAGTTTAATCTCAACACAAAAATGAACAAATGCTGTGACTATTTGCATGTTATTGTAAATTTAGAGTAAATCGATACAGTGCTGTTGAATATTGATGTACTATGAAAGAAACATCAAGATATTTTAGTGTATAAAGTACATGCTAATTGTAAATGAAAAAATACATGCATACACACTTACTCGAAATTACTCGAAAAAGAATCCAAAAATAACACGTTTTATCGATAAAGTTCTGTTTGTTATCGGTTCAGTATCGTAAAAAATAATATTGTGATATTTTAAGTGTATATATTTTCTTCTAGTTGTTACGAAGTAGTTTCCTGTCAAGTGAAGTAAAACAACATCTTGAGTCTGAACCCCTTCCTCTCCTTCAGTCCGAGCTCTACTCGACCGTCCGGTCGGACGCCGTGAACCAGGAGCACGACTACAGCAGCATCGCCGAGCTCAAGGGTCTGGTCCCGGCCTCGTCCTCCGGCGACTTGTACGCCACCGTCCGGGACATGTACCCCACGCCCGGCGACCCCCCCGCCCCGGACGACCCCGGCTACGAGTCCATACGCCTCCCGAAGACCGGCGGCGACGACGGACCGGACGCCGCCGCCAGGGCGGAGCCGGACTACGAGTGCGTCGGAGAGTTCGGTCTCGGTCGAGAGACGTCGCGCCTCTGATCCTCCGACGTAATCCGGGATTAAACTATCGCTGCTGAGAACTTCCCGTTGATCCCACAGTGACCTCTGCTCCGGTACATCTCGCTCCGACTCGGGCGGTCGACGGTACGAGTCCCGGCAGCTTCTCTCCCTCTTTTTTTGGTTTCTGGTCAAAACGCACTTTGAGTCTAAAAAATAATATGCGCTCGATGTCTTAAGGATCGTGTCGTGCCTGACGTCGACCCGGTGCCAAATCAAGCTAGCTCCGATGGCGCTTCTGCACGTTTAGCTAGCTCGTCGAAGATGTACGTAGAGCAGACGTCGTGTCGTGATGTCGTAGTTTTGCTCAAGAAAATGTACCTGTTATTATAACGACCTTCACGATCAAATGTTGGAACCGTAACGTATGGACACGACTAAAAAATCTCACTTAAACCCCACAAAATATTCCTAACCAGGCCTCTTGGGAAAAAAGAATGTTGGGTTTATAAACAATATATTTAAAAAAAAGGAAAGAATCTCACAACAAACATGTATGGTTTGTAAAAGTTTTGCATAAATATTTAGATTTCTATCAAAATATACTCTTCTAGTACGACAAATCTTTGACAAAATGAGGTAGTACATTCTTCAAAGCTGCTGGAGTCCACTGTATCCTCTCGTCCTCAGTCATCGTCACGATCCCGCGGGATTTCGTTGTTGCCGTCTCGTGGCCGGAGGTTTAATTGCAACACAAAAATGAACAAACCCCCTGAAACATTTAGTTTGAATGTCTCTCTTCTAGTTCGAAATATGAAAACCGAGGTAGAAACTCTGGAGTCGATTGACATGAGAATAGAAATAATATTCAGTTGAACTGTTAACGATAAAAGATCATTAGAAATAAATTCGATGTGAATCTGATTTAAAAATCCAGACATTTAAAGGATTTCATTGAAAAAAAGAAGTTGTTGATAATTGTTCAAAACGACCATAAAAAGACGTTCAAGCACTTGTTTTAAAATAAAACTATTAGAAGCTCCTTCTTCAACATAGTTTTGAGTCGTGAACCCAAACAAATCTCCTGTCACTCAGTGGTTCCCGACTCTCTGGGCCGGTACCGGCCCGCGGAACATTTGGTACCGAGCCACACAGAGCAAGAGAAAAGGTTCAATTTCTGTCGATTATTACCGTCTTAAAATGCTTTTATTTTGAAAGAATTTCCTCCAAAGTCATGCTAGCAGGTGACCAGGGTTGTTACGATACTTTTTCAACATCGTACTCGAATAAATACTTGGTACTCGATCGCCCTGTTGTTAGCACAACATAAAACATTTAACGAGAGAAACAATGAACAGATAAATACACATAAATACTATACTATAATGAGGTAGTGCAAAAAATAAATCAATAAAATATTTAGAAAACGTTTTAAGTATCGAGACTGTTTTGAGCTTCGACCCCTTGTTGAAGTTTTACTTTATGAAAAAGTAAAATGGAGAAAATAAAAAGGTAAAACTGACGGAAAAACCATCGTGTTGAAGATAAACACTGTTTTTAGCAGGTTTTGACATTTTATTTGTGTTTTTATCTGAAGGACGTTGGAAACCCAACAGGAAACTGCTCCGTGGGTTCGAATCCCAACTTTTACACGTCAACCTCGATGTGATTTTTCTCTATTTATTTTCAAACACAAGCGTGTTGACACGTGTCGGTGTGAGAAGTAGTAGTAGGAGGTCAGCGGTACACACACCTGTCCTGAGATGTACCTTTACTGCGCTGTAGATGGTTCTGTAGATTGTGACGTCGTCGCCGGTACCGTCGGACCCTCGTGATGACATCACAGAACAATCCAACGACAGGTTTTTTTATCGGCACTTAAACGTGTTTCGTGAAACATTTGCTTCTGTGACGTCAACGTGTTCTGGCCTGACATTGAAGCGACTCTTGTTATTGAGTTTTAGAGAAGATGTCGGCGAGTCGAGCGAGAACATCGACCGTCGTGAAGCTTCTGATCGTGAAGCTTCCGATCGTGAAGCTTCCGATCGTGAAGCATCGGAACGTGAAGCTTCCGATCGTGAAGCTTCCGATCGTGAAGCTTCCGATCGTGAAGCATCTGAACGTGAAGCTTCCGATCGTGAAGCTTCCGATCGTGAAGCTTCCGAACGTGAAGCTTCCGATCGTGAAGCTTCCGATCGTGAAGCTTCCGATCGTGAAGCTTCCGATCGTGAAGCTTCCGATCGTGAAGCTTCTGATCGTGAAGCTTCCGATCGTGAAGCTTCCGATCGTGAAGCATCCGATCGTGAAGCTTCCGATCGTGAAGCATCTGAACGTGAAGCTTCCGATCGTGAAGCATCCGATCGTGAAGCTTCCGATCGTGAAGCTTCCGATCGTGAAGCTTCCGATCGTGAAGCTTCCGAACGTGAAGCTTCCGATCGTGAAGCTTCCGATCGTGAAGCATCTGAACGTGAAGCTTCCGATCGTGAAGCTTCCGATCGTGAAGGTTCCGAACTTTAAGCTTCCGAACTTTAAGCTTCCGAACGTGAAGCTTCCGAACGTGAAGCTTCCGAACGTGAAGCTTCCGATCGTGAAGCTTCCGATCGTGAAGCTTCCGAACGTGAAGCTTCCGAACGTGAAGCTTCCGAACGTGAAGCTTCCGAACGTGAAGCTTCCGAACGTGAAGCTTCCGAACGTGAAGCTTCCGATCGTGAAGCTTCCGATCGTGAAGCTTCCGATCGTGAAGCTTCCGATCGTGAAGCATCTGAACGTGAAGCTTCCCAACGGGAAGCATCTGAACGTGAACCAAAACTGCTCTGAGCTCTATGGTATAACCTGCACTGATTTATATTCTGCTTCTGTCCATGACGAGGGAACTTCCCGAAGGTCAACAATCATGTCAGACTCGAGGTACTTTGTGTTGGTACGTACATGAGGTACTTGAACTGAAGTCGGATAAATGTGATTATTCTTGTGTTTTTTCGCTGTATTTTACTGTAAATATGTTTCAATGAAGCAGCAACTGAAGTAATAAAGTGTTGAATCTATTTCTGATGTTTTTATTCACATGAAACACACACTGTTCACATGACTCAAATGAATGATCACATGACCAATATAATGATCACATGACTTGTACAAATGATCACATGATACACATGAGTGATCACATGACTCGCGTAAATGATCACATGACTCACGTAAATGATCACATGACACTTAGGTTCACATGACTCACTCAAATGTTCACCTGACTCACGTAAATGATCACATGACACTTATGTTTATATGACTCACTCAAATGTTCACATGACTCACTCAAATGTTCACCTGACTCACGTAAATGATCACATGACACTTATGTTCACATGACTCACTCAAATGTTCACCTGACTCACGTAAATGATCACATGACACTTATGTTTATATGACTCACTCAAATGTTCACATGACTCACTCAAATGTTCACCTGACTCACGTAAATGATCACATGACACTTATGTTTATATGACTCACTCAAATGTTCACATGACTCACTCAAATGTTCACCTGACTCACGTAAATGATCACATGACACTTATGTTTACATGACTCACTCAAATGTTCACCTGACTCACGTAAATGATCACATGACACTTATGTTTATATGACTCACTCAAATGTTCACATGACTCACTCAAATGATCACCTGACTCACGTAAATGATCACATGACACTTATGTTTACATGACTCACTCAAATGTTCACATGACTCACTCAAATGTTTAAATGACTCACGTAAATGATCACATGACACTTATGTTCACATGACTCACTCAAATGTTCACCTGACTCACGTAAATGATCACATGACACTTATGTTTACATGACTCACTCAAATGTTCACATGACTCACTCAAATGTTTAAATGACTCACGTAAATGATCACATGACACTTATGTTCACATGACTCACTCAAATGTTCACATGACTCACTCAAATGTTCATATGACTCACGTAAATGATCACATGTCACTTATGTTCACATGACTCACATTAACGATCACATGACTCACATTAATGATCACATGACTGGCATAATGGATCACATGACCTATAGACATGTGTATTGACGTCGTGTCTCATCATGGACAGGAAGTGTCTCAAGGCTCCTCTAAGCTCCTGGAACCATCGGTTTCTCTTACAACCTGAGGAGTGAGTCGGGGTCACATCTGGATCTCAGGGCGTGTTTTGACCGTCGTGCACATCTGTCACTCGCTGCTTCCATTTTCCACGCGTGAATATTTCATGACATGGATTTTCTCTCCAGTAAAGTAATCGGTTTGTGACGCGTTTGCTGAGATCCTGCCGTACGTCAGCAAACAGGCTTTTGTTCACTTGATTCTTTGCTGTTTGAAAGAAGACGAGTGGAGGAGAATATAATATATAATATATAAATATCCTTCACCGTAACAATCATTATTTAAAAAGTATAGACGCTGAATTGTTTTCATTGGATTAAAGCTGACCTTTGTACGAGTGTCTGTTAAAGGATCTGTAAAAACACAAAACAAAAACACAAATTTTGAGGAGAATTCAAGTCACAAGGACCAAAAACCTTCATAATATTTAGTTGTCATTGAAATATAATTCATTTTAAAAGAGTCTTAGCAGGTAAATATCATAGATGAACTCACAGTATTTTGAAAGACAAAAAAAACGCATAGAAAGAAAATAAAAGAATGAAAAAAATATTATTTTTATTATGAAACACTATTTTAAAGGAATATTTTGATCTGAGGCCCTCATCCTGAATTCCAGTCTTTATTTCTGAGCATCTCGACACTGTGACCTCAAATGACCTTTTGAAATACGACATATTTTTCTTCTACAAAAAAATTGTTTTCTTAAAATAATGTTAAAATATTTAAAGAGAAAAACGTTTGTCAACTAGAAACTGTGTCAAGGGTCGAATAAGAGACTAAATAGATGTGATACGAGTCAAATTTGAATGTATTTCTAGTAACTAAATCATCTTCACGAGTCACTGCAGATGTTTTTCACTTTATTATTTCTAATTTTCTGAATTAATTCTCGACGTCGTGTTTCTCCGCTCGCTGTGAAACAAACTTCACTTTTTAAATCTGTGAGCTTTTCTCACAATCTTAGCAAACAGTTCATCGGTTCGGACTTTAGTTTTGAAAAAAGGTGTTTTTTTAAACATCGTCAGGCGTCGAATAACTTTTCTGTCAGTCTATGTGAAAAGAAAACAGGATTGTAAAAAAAAAAAAAGCAAAACAGGAATTTTGTAAAAAAAAACAAAAAAAAACAGGAATTTTGTAAAAAAAAAACAGGAATTTTGTTAAAAAAAATAAAAATAAAAACAGGAATTTTGTAAATAAAAAATCCAGGAATTTTGTAAATAAAAAATCCAGGAATTTTGTAAAATAAAATAATCCAAGAATTTTGTTTAAAAAAAAATTCCAGGAATTTTGTAAATAAAAAATCCAGCAATTTTGTTTAAAAAACACAGGAATTTTGTAAAAAAAAAAACCAGGAATTTTGTAAAAATAAAAATAAAAACAGGAATTTTGTAAATAAAAAATCCAGGAATTTTGTAAAATAAAATAATCCAAGAATTTTGTTTAAAAAAAACAGGAATTTTGTAAATAAAAAATCCAGGATTTTTGTAAAATAAAATAATCCAAGAATTTTGTTTAAAAAAAACAGGAATTTTGTAAAAAAAAAAAAAAAGTTGGTGCTGCAGTTGAAAAAAGGACGACGATCGCTTTTACTATATGTTCTGATAATAGTCGGATAAAATAAATCTACAGAAATGTTTAGAAAAATTCGAACCAGATTTTTAAAAAACCTGTCAGTTGAATCTTTTTATTGATCTTAAATATATTAACACTTTTAACTTTTTACTCTCCAGAAACGTTTAAAATAAATAAAACAAATGTTACTCAATATCTATTTCTCATTCTCAGAAAAAACAAGTATTAATTCAATGTTTTCCTCCATGTCTCTGTAAACTGATGAAGTCACTCGATCAGTGAAAGAATCAAAGATCAAAGTTGTTTCCAAAAAAAAAAAGGATTTAAAACCAGAACAATCCGGTCATTTGTTAAATGAAAGGAGGTTTGATGTCAGAAACAAGTAGGTTTAGATGTTTGGAAGTTTTCTTCTCCTCCATCCTTGAGACATTGTTTTGAATGGATCGTCATCTTCATCATCATCATCATCATCATCATCTTCTTCATCATCATTATTATCATCATCATCATCTTCTTCTTCATCATCATCTTCATCATCATTATTATCATCATCATCATCTTCATCATCTTCATCATCATCATTTTCATTATTATCTTCATCATCATCTTCATTATCTTCATCATCTGCATCCTCATCTTCATCATCATCCTCATCATCATCATATTCATCATATTCATCGTCATCATCATCATTTTCATCATCATCTGCATCCTCATCTTCATCATCATCCTCTTATATCTTCATCATCTGCATCATCATCATTTTCATCATCCTCATCATATTCATCGTCATCATTTTCATCTTCATCATCATCATCTTCATCATCTGCATCATCATCATCTTCACCATCATCCTCTTAATCTTCATCATCATCTTCACCATCATCCTCTTAATCTTCATCTTCATCATCTTCACCATCATCCTCTTAATCTTCATCATCATCTTCATCATCTTCACCATCATCCTCTTAATCTTCATCATCATCTTCACCATCATCCTCTTATATCTTCATCATCATCTTCACCATCATCTTCATCATCATCATCATCATGAGGAGGAGACGTCAGGTGGGGGGGGGGGGCGTGTACTGCGCTGACCAATAGGAGGCCGAGTTGACCGCGGGACCAACACATGTTTACAGGCAGCATTCCGCCGGTAAAACTGCCGAGCGGATCCCGGACTGGACTCCCCTGGCGCGCGGATCCGGAATCGCTCGGCGTCCCCGTTCGCGCTCTCTCTCCCCCACATTCCGGCGCGTGACAAACCCCCTCGTCGACGCACGCGACCTTCGCTCGACGACGTCGCCGCCGCGCGCGAGGAACCGCCGCGTTTCCGCGCGTTAAAGCGGCCCGTTAACGGGTCGTGTTGTGTGGCACGGTTCGGGGGTCGCTCGGTGACGACGTCCGTGTTTTGCCGCCGCCCCTTCCGGCTCTCCGGGAGCATCAAGGGATAAACAGGTCGACTGGTCGCCGGCTGTGAGTGCGGCTGAGGCGGCGAGCCGTCCACTGTCCCTCGGCCTCTCCCCCCCGGTGCTCTTTTTTTTTTTTAAACCGCGGTTTTTTTTTCAACGAAATACTTTCTGGTCGTAGTTCGACTCCCGAGTATGTTAACGCCGCGTTCGGTCGAGGCTGTCGCGGCGGTTCGGTGTTTTTTTTTTTCCCCCCTCGTTCACCGCGGACCGTGAGCTCGACGCCATCATGCACAGCCGCCGCCTGGTCAAGAGATCCGTGCTCGGCAGCCGCGTCTACGCGCGCAGTCCGACGGGCGACGGAGCCCCGCTGAGCGGCGTGATCCAGGCGGTCAAGCAGGAGGTCCGGGACGCGGCGTCGGCCGCGCGCAGGAGCGTGTACACGGTGCTGCTGCAGGACGGAAGCCTGAAGGAGTTTTCCGAGGAGGAGATCTCCGGCGGGATTACCCAGAAGCCCCCGCTCAAGTCCAGCCTCAAGGTGTGTGTTGTTGTTGTTGTTGTTGTTTTGCGTCGATCGAGCGCTGCAGCAAAAAAAACCGCAAAAAAAAAATCGATTTAAACCGCGATATTTTTTTTGCGTTAAATCGCGATATGTCGCGACGACATGTCGGACAAAGGCTGACGTGAGTGACGCAAACAAACACGGGGGACTGCAGTGTGAGCGCGATGACAACATGCGACCGAGGATTTGTGTTTGTTATGCAACAGTTACAGGAAGTGCAACAAAAAAAAACACAACAACTGTCAATCATCTGAGGAAACGTTTCCTCCTCAAGAGACTCAAACGTCAGACTTTTTCTCTGATCCATACCGTGGTCAAAAAGCTGCGTGGCTTTCCAGAGTCTCCATAAAAGCATGATCATTATGTTGCATTAATGTATCGTTGACTGAACTAAAAGCATCTATATTTTGGTTTTTCCCTTGTTTCGGTGAAAGTGATAAAGTGTAAAACTACACTTCTTTTGTGGCAGCGACTGAAACGCTCGGATCGAGTATGAAAACACGCTTCATTGTTACTCAGACGTGATCAAAACTTGATGATATCTAAAGAGAAACTGAAGGAAACAAAGGCAGTGATGCATTTATTTATTCTTGGGTGTAAATTTACTGATGCTGAAAACTCAACGTTTTTTTGGTAAAATGTCATTTTCTTACTTTTCAATTGGATGTTTTCACAAAAGTGTCAAAGTGAAAGTATCAGTATCAAATATTTTCATATCGATACCCAGCCCTGAAGTCTGTGTAGTAACAATTATTCTTGCAGGAATTTTTATAAAATTAAGTTAAAAAAAACAAACACATGTGAAGAAGTGTGTATATTTATATATATAGATATATATATATATATCTATATATATCTATATATATATATTTGTGTTTAATTACATTTACAACTTATGTGGCAAATATGACGAACCCATAAAATGTGACATAAAGTTCAAAATTAAACGTGTGTCAAGTATTTTACTAATAAAAATAATTAATATTACCAAAATAATATACAGAATTTTTCCCAATTAAGCGTTGGTTTTACTGCTAATTAAAAAAAAAATATTGTGATAAATGTAAGTGTAAACGTAAAATACAAACAAAAATGAAATGTATATAAAGTATTTCATGATTTAAAAAAAAGCTATATTTAAAATGAACAAAAGAAAAACCTACCCTATATTATTTTGTTTTAATTGCTTAAATATAATCATATATCATTTAATTAAAGATGAAGTGAGAACAGAGACAAGATCAGTTTTGTGTATGATTTACTGGATACTTATACTTGTTCATGTTCTAGAACATGCAGTACATGAAATTGATACTTTCATTAATATTAATTAATTGACATTCAAGTCCAGATCAGGATGACAATGTTTTTTAATGCATGGTTAAGAAAAAACATGTTTGAAAACGTGTTTAAAAATATATCTATTTAAGCCACACACAAGTTTAATTTATCTTTGTTACGTTTACGTCATTTTTCAACACAAAAACTTGCTCAATTACGTGTAAAAACAAGCGGCAAGCGTAAGATTCTCCTGGAGTCGCAGCATCTGGTGTTTTCAAATCCTCCCACCGGAGAAGCAACAGTTCGCATGATTGGCAGAGCTTTTGTTTTCCTTTGCACTCGGTTCGACATGCAGCCCTCGACAAAAGCTGTTGCACAATACAGTCGTGCAGGAGCCGAGAGTCCTGTCATCACGACGGTCCAGTCTCTCATCACGACAGACCAGTCTCTCTTGGCACAACGTCCAGTCTCTCTCATCACAACAGACAAGTCTCTCTCGGCATGATGGTCCAGTCTCTCTCAGCACAACAGACAAGTCTCTCTCGGCATGATGGTCCAGTCTCTCTCAGCACAACAGACAAGTCTCTCTCGGCATGATGGTCCAGTCTCTCTCAGCACAACAGTCCAGTCTCTGTCAGCAAGACGGTCTAGTCCTTTCACAACAGTCCAGTCTCTGTCAGCAAGACGGTCCAGTCTCTCTCATCACGACAGACCATTCTTTCTCAGTACGACGGTCCAGTCTCTCTCGTCACGACGGTCCAGTCTCTCTCGGCACAGCGGTCCAGTCTCTCTCGTCACGACGGACCAGTCTCTCTCGGCATGATGGTCCAGTCTCTCTCAGCACAACAGTCCAGTCTCTGTCAGCAAGACGGTCTAGTCTCTCTCTTCACGACAGACCAGTCTCTGTCAGCAAGACGGTCCAGTCTCTCTCATCACGACGGTCCAGTCTCTCTCAGCACAACGGTCCAGTCTCTCTCATCATGATGGTCCAGTCTCTCTCATCACGACGGTCCAGTCTCTCTCGGCACGACGGTCTAGTCTCTTATGGCACAACGGTCCAGTCACGTCGGTCCAGTCTCTCTCAGTATGACGGTCCAGTCTCTCTTGTCACGACGGTCCAGTCTATGTCAGCAAAATGGTCCAGTCTCTCTCGTCACGACGGTCCAGTCTCTCTCTGATGATGAGGCGTGTGCGTTCTCAAGTGAGGGTTGTTGTTTGTTTGCGACGCCTCCACCTTTGAGCAGCTGTGCAGCAACAAAGAGTTCCTCATGTTGGCAGCGGGTGGCGCTACACAAAGAATCTGGGAGGACTTGGCTCCGCGCCTGGCGAGGAAAACAAACGCCTCCTTTCACTATTTGGGACACGACTTGTTGACTTCATGGTCGGTCTGTGTCTTTGTGTGTTTTCTACCTCCAGTGTTTGTGTCTTTGTGTGTTTTCTACCTCAGACAAAGACGCTCGTCGTGTTTGTGTCGACTCTTTTCTACCGTCTGTCACTCAACTTGACGGACAGCTGAGTAGAAATCCTTTGACTTTGATCAGCGTTATAGTGATAATCTATATTTCTATATACTTCGTCTCCAGATCGTCTCCTGTGGTTGAATTAATGAAACTGAAACCAAAATATGTCCAAACATCAGCTTTAAAAGCTGCTGGAGTCACTGTATCCTCTCGTCCTCAGTCATCGCCCGGGATTTTGAGAGCATAAAAGATCTATGATAAAAATGAAGTATGACCTGAATGCCAAAAATAATTATACTGTGCAATAATGGGTCCAATATATTGACACTGTATATACAAGTATATATGTGTAGTATTATCGAGTACTTGACCCTGGTGTTGTGATAGTGTAGTAACAAGTATATATGTGTAGTATTGTCCAGTACTTGACTCTGGTGTTGTGATAGTGTAGTAACAAGTATATATGTGTAGTATTGTCCAGTACTTGACTCTGGTGTTGTGATAGTGTAGTAACAAGTATATATGTGTAGTATTGTCGAGTACTTGACTCTGGTGTTGTGATAGTGTAGTAACAAGTATATATGTGTAGTATTGTCCAGTACTTGACTCTGGTGTTGTGATAGTGTAGTAACAAGTATATATGTGTAGTATTGTCCAGTACTTGACTCTGGTGTTGTGATAGTGTAGTAACAAGTATATATGTGTAGTATTGTCCAGTACTTGACTCTGGTGTTGTGATAGTGTAGTAACAAGTATATATGTGTAGTATTGTCCAGTACTTGACTCTGGTGTGTATATATATATATATATTCACATCTCACAATGCAACCATGACTGAATCTGCAAGAGACGTTTGCATCACTGGTTCTTTAGGCGACAAAAATCAACACAACAAATACACAAAACTGCTTCTTTTGCAGCTGAACTGACGACAACATTTGTGGATTTCAAGTACACAACAGTAGAATATGATGTCATCGACAAATCATTAGAACCAACAACCTTCTCTGCTGTCGTCTTTGTTCGGGTGATCTTTACTGGACGAGTGTGTGTGTGTGTGTGTGTGTGTGTGTGTGTGTGTGTGTGTGTGTGTGTGTGTGTGTGTGTGTGTGTGTGTGCGGGGAGTCGTCGTCTTAAAAGCAGTGTAACTTGATTAGGCTTCAAACAAACGCACACAAGCGTGACATACTTTGAACGCTCTGTTGAAGCGGTCAGTGGTTTGTGTCCTTTTGACTCTAGTTTGGCTTTTCTTTTGTATCCTGATGGCTCAGTTAACGTGTGTGTGTGTGTGTACACGTGTGTGTGTGTGTGTGTACACAAGTGTGTGTGTGTGTGTGTAGCTGCAGGTATTCATGCGTTGAGGAATGCATTTGTTGAAGTTGTGAAAGAGAAAAGTGTTTTTATTATTTATCCCTTGAATCTCGTTTGCAGGATTTTATTGTCGAATGTCGGAGAAATATTTGTCGACTTTTCTTTGAAGTAAAATAACAATAAATATCTGATTTATATTTATTTATAATGTGTAAGTAACATAAATATGATGACATATTATGTAATTTTATATATAATCACAATTAAAAAATAAATAATTGTCAAATAAACACAATATAAATGTATGTATAACTATATTATAATAATTATATTTTAATATAATACATACAATAAAAATATACTATAATATGATTAAAATAAATCATGTACTACCACAATTAATCCTGTTTGCAGGATTTTATTCCCCTCAATCGAAGGTCCAATAAATATTTGACTTTATATATTAATATATAATAAATATAAATTTCAAATATATATTTATATATACATATGTAATGAATCTAAATTTAATATATATATATAAATAAATAATACATTTAAAATATGAATATATAATACATACAAATTTAAAATATGTATTTATATATAATCATACATTTAAAATATATGTTTATATAATCATACATTTTAAATATATACTGTATATACAAATATTAATTCAACATGTATATTTATATATAAAAATACATTTGAAATGTTTATTTATATATACTGTAAATATTCCGACTTCCCAGTTGCAATTAAACGTAAAATAAAAAAATTAAATGTACATTTATTTTATTAAAACATCAAACGATTTAAATCCAATAATGGTTCTATATAATTATATATAACAAATATATTTGTAAAATACACATTAAAAAACATGTTTAAGATTGAAAACAATACAACATGTTTGGTAATACAACAATATAACTATAATTAATAAACAACATAAAATAAATAAAATAATAATAATAAATAAAAACATGATTATGATTAAAGAAAATGTATCAAACATAAGATTATGTTATATATTAACATTTTATTTTAGATCACAGAAGACAAAACAAAGTATTTCAGCTGCAAGTGGTTCTGATGTGTTGGTTGAAGACGTTCCTCACAGGTGTGTTTCTGTCCCTCAGACGTCCATCAACACCTCGGCCGAGGCTCCCGGGACCGAAGTCTTGTGTCCGGAGGCTGCAGACGAGCAGAGGCTCCTGGACAACAAGCGCCGAGACCTGGAGACCAGATCCGTGTCCCTGCTGGAGCAGAAGCGTAAAGTGGTCTCGTCCAGCATCGATGTCCCTCACGCCAGGTATGACCCGTGACCACGCCCACTCCGCTGTGATTGGTCAAGCGTGGAGGTTTGTCACCGCGCGTCATTTCAACTGTAATCAAACAATTTTTAACAATAATCCAACAATTTTCAACTATAATCAAACAATTTTTTAACAATAATTCAACAATTTTCAACTATAATCAAACAATTTTTAACAATAATTAAACAATTTTCAACTATAACTAAACAATTTTCAACTATAATCAAACAATTTTCAACTGTAATCAAACAATTTTTTAACAATAATTAAACAATTTTCAACTATAATCAAACAATTTTTTAACAATAATTAAACAATTTTCAACTATAATCAAACATTTTTTTAACAATAATTAAACAATTTTCAACTATAATCAAACAATTTTCAACTGTAATCAAACAATTTTTTAACAATAATTAAACAATTTTCAACTATAATCAAACATTTTTTTAACAATAATTAAACAATTTTCAACTATAATCAAACAATTTTTTAACAATAATTAAACAATTTTCAACTATAATCAAACATTTTTTTAACAATAATTAAACAATTTTCAACTATAATCAAACAATTTTCAACTGTAATCAAACAATTTTTTAACAATAATTAAACAATTTTCAACTATAATCAAACAATTTTTTTTAACAATAATTAAACAATTTTCAACTATAATCAAACAATTTTTTAACAATAATTAAACAATTTTCAACTATAATCCAACAATTTTCAACTAGAATCAAACAATTTTCAACTAGAATCAAACAATTTCCAACTATAATCAAACAATTTTCAACTATAATCAAACAATTTTCAACTAGAATCAAACAATTTCCAACTAGAATCATACAATTTTCAACTATAATCAAACAATTTTCAACTATAATCAAACAATTTTTAACTATAATCATACAATTTTCAAGTATAATCAAACAATTTTCAACTATAATCAAACAATTTTCAACTATAACCAAACAATTTCCAACTATAATCAAACAATTTTCAACTATAATCAAACAATTTTCAACTAGAATCAAACAATTTCCAACTAGAATCAAACAATTTCCAACTATAATCAAACAATTTTCAACTATAATCAAACAATTTCCAACTATAATCATACAATTTTCAACTATAATCAAACAATTTTCAACTATAATCAAACAATTTTCAACTATAACCAAACAATTTCCAACTATAATCAAACAATTTTCAACTATAATCAAACAATTTTCAACTATAATCAAACAATTTTCAACAATATAAAAAAAATTCAATGTCCCTCACGCCAGGTATGACCCGTGCTCGTAGCCACGCCCACTCCGCTTTGATTGGTCAAACACAGAGGTTTGTCACCGCGCGTCATCGAACCCCGGAAGTCCATCTGCCTCCAAGGGACTCGTTGTATAAACAAAGCAGGGGGCGTGATCACAGCTGGCTGGGCGAGGAGTGAAGCCATTATTACATCATAATAGACTCTCGTAACCTCTCGTTCGCCCAGATTTCAGAGCAACTTTATAAAGTAATAAAGTGTAAAACATGGTCATGATGAGAAGTTACTGTGTCTTGAAGAACATTCACTACATGTCAGGAGAGTTTGACATTATTATTATTATTATTATTACTCAAACAGCAAATTAACTAAACACCCAACTTAATGGGAGCCACTATCAAGAACACCCGCCTTACTTATGGTGCTAACAACCAGCAATGAAAGGCATCATGGGAGATGATGCCTTTCTACAAACTAATCTATTTAGTGACATATAATTGTTCCGACAGTACTGTGTTAAAATTTACGTCCAAGTCAACAGGGATCGGCAGCTGTGATTGGTTGGCTGGGCGGCAAAGCATCCCGGGAGCCCCGCTCAGGCCGCCGTGACCGAGAGGGTCGTTGACCACAGAAGTGATGAGTTTCAAATGTGTGTCGACGGATCTGGAGTCTGTCCAAGAATCAAGAGTTTCTAATGGAAACTTGATTTACAGTCTCTTCAGCTGCAGCTCGGCTGGAGGGAGACGTCCTCCTGAGACGGGCGACGTGATTGGACGAGAACGACGAGCCACGAAGGCCCGTTAAACATTTATGTGCTGCAGTGATTCGTCGTGACAAACGACGTCCATCGAGTTCCGAACGTGAAACACTAATCTGGAGCAAAGCAGTGGTTATTGATCGTCTTCGCGCCTCTTATCGCTGCTGCAGGAGTTTAGTTTAGTTCAGTCGACGCTGACTCGTTAAAAGTTACTTCTTTAATTGTTCAACGACTTTTCTTTTACTTGAGTGAGAAACACTTAGAATTAAAGCAGCCATTGTTGGATTTCATGGTTTAACAACTTAACATCTATTTCACTGAAGTTTTTTCAAACAATCCAACAGTCAAACAATTTTCAACTATAATCCAACAATTTTCAACTATAATCAAACAATTTTCAACTATAATCAAACAATTTTCAACTATAATCAAACAATTTTCAACTATAATCAAAAAAAATTCAACTATAATCAAACAATTTTCAACTATAATCAAACAATTTTCAACTAAAATCAAACAATTTTCAACTATAATCAAACAATTTTCAACTATAATCCAACAATTTTCAACTATAATCAAACAATTTTCAACTATAATCAAACAATTTTCAACTATAATCAAACAATTTTCAACTAAAATCAAACAATTTTCAACTATAATCAAACAATTTTCAACTATAATCCAACAATTTTCAACTATAATCCAACAATTTTCCACTATAATCAAACAATTTTCAACTATAATCAAACAATTTTCAACTAAAATTAAACAATTTTCAACTATAATCCAACAATTTTTAACTATAATCAAACAATTTTCAACTATAATCAAACAATTTTTAACTATAATCAAACAATTTTTAACTATAATCCAATAGTCAATAATCAAATAAGACGTATATGAATAGTGTTACTTATAAATATAATTTATATTGTTAATCATTTAATTTTTCATTTTATTTCTTTATTTCCTTTGAATGCAAATAATTGTTGAGATGAAACCTCGACGTGTCGAGTCTTTAAAATCTGATGTATTTCTGTTGATCTTTAATGAAAAGCATCATTTAAAATAAAAACCAGTCACGTGACTCACGACCACATCAGGTCACGGTTACGTCAATAGAAACGGTTGCTATGGTAACTCAACCGTGAGCCGGTCCTGACAGTGACCTGCTCGCCATCATCTCCTCGTGATTAACATCCAGTCGTTTGCACACCTGAGACCCGTTTGTTGCCAGAATGGAGGTGGAGAAGGAGTGATGGAGTAACGAGTGAGGAGGTGGAGGAGAAGGAGTGATGGAGAAACGAGTGAGGAGGTGTAGAAGGAGTAATGGAGTAACGAGTGAGGACGTGGAGGAGAAGGCGTGATGGAGTAACGAGTGAGGAGGTGTAGAAGGAGTAATGGAGTAACGAGTGAGGACGTGGAGGAGAAGGCGTGATGGAGTAACGAGTGAGGAGGTGTAGAAGGAGTAATGGAGTAACGAGTGAGGAGGTGTAGAAGGAGTAATGGAGTAACGAGTGAGGACGTGGAGGAGAAGGCGTGATGGAGTAACGAGTGAGGACGTGGAGGAGAAGGAGTGATGGAGTAACGAGTGAGGACGTGGAGGAGAAGGCGTGATGGAGTAACGAGTGAGGACGTGGAGGAGAAGGCGTGATGGAGTAACGAGTGAGGACGTGGAGGAGAAGGAGTGATGGAGATGGAGGAGAAGTGATGGAGTAACGTGTGAGGAGGTGTAGAAGGAGTGATGGAGTAACGTGTGAGGAGGTGTAGAAGTAGTGATGGAGTAACGAGTGAGGAGGTGTAGAAGTAGTGATGGAGTAACGAGTGAGGAGGTGTACAAAAAATACATGAAGAGGTAATACACTTAAAAAATACACTTGCTGGAAAACAAAGCAGGTACTTCGGAACTTCAGCAGTTAAAGGAGAAAATAAACACTTTAACATTTGATTAAAGAAAGTATTTGCTCATTTCTTTGTTGTACAAACCAACAACATATCGCAATTTATCGTTGTTTCAACAGTAACGCAATATATCGCAATATATATTTGTTAGTACAGTAACGCAATATATCGCAATATATAGTTGGTACTACAGTAACGCAATATATCGTTGTTACTAAAGTAATGCAATATATCGCAATATATCATTGTTACTACAGTAACGCAATATGTCGCAAATTAACGTTGTTACTACAGTAACACAATATATCGTCGTTACTACAGTAATGCAATATATCGCAATATATCGTTGTTACTACAGTAACACAATATATCGTTGTTACTACAGTAATGCAATATATCGCAATATATCATTGTTACTACAGTAATGCAATATGTCGCAAATTAACGTTGTTACTACAGTAACACAATATATCGTTGTTACTACATTAATGCAATATATCGCAATATATCGTTGTTACTACAGTAACACAATATATCGTCGTTACTACAGTAATGCAATATATCGCAATATATCGTTGTTACTACAGTAAAGCAATATGTCGCAAATTAATGTTGTTACTACAGTAACACAATATATCGTTGTTACTACAGTAATGCAATATATCGCCATATATCGTTGTTACTACAGTAACACAATATATCATTGTTACTACAGTAATGCAATATATCGCAATATATCGTTGTTACTACAGTAACGCAATATGTCGCAAATTAACGTTGTTACTACAGTAACACAATATATCGTTGTTACTACAGTAACACAATATATTGCAATATATTATTGTTACTACAGTAACACAATATATCGTTGTTACTACAGTAGTGCAATATATCGCAATATATCATTGTTACTACAGTAACGCAATATGTCGCAAATTAACGTTGTTACTACAGTAACACAATATATCGTTGTTACTACAGTAATGCAATATATCGTTGTTACTACAGTAACACAATATATCGTTGTTACTACAGTAATGCAATATATCGCAATATATCGTTGTTACTACAGTAACACAATATATCATTGTTACTACAGTAATGCAATATATCGCAATATATCGTTGTTACTACAGTAACGCAATATGTCGCAAATTAACGTTGTTACTACAGTAACACAATATATCGTTGTTACTACAGTAACACAATATATTGCAATATATTATTGTTACTACAGTAACACAATATATCGTTGTTACTACAGTAGTGCAATATATCGCAATATATCATTGTTACTACAGTAACGCAATATGTCGCAAATTAACGTTGTTACTACAGTAACACAATTTATCGTTGTTACTACATTAATGCAATATATCGCAATATATCGTTGTTACTACAGTAACACAATATATCGTTGTTACTACATTAATGCAATATATCGCAATATATCGTTGTTACTACAGTAACACAATATATCGTCGTTACTACAGTAATGCAATATATCGCAATATATCGTTGTTACTACAGTAAAGCAATATGTCGCAAATTAACGTTGTTACTACAGTAACACAATATATCGTTGTTACTACAGTAATGCAATATATCGCAATATATCGTTGTTACTACAGTAACACAATATATCGTCGTTACTACAGTAATGCAATATATCGCAATATATCGTTGTTACTACAGTAAAGCAATATGTCGCAAATTAACGTTGTTACTACAGTAACACAATATATCGTTGTTACTACAGTAATGCAATATATCGCAATATATCGTTGTTACTACAGTAACACAATATATCGTTGTTACTACAGTAATGCAATATATCGCAATATATCATTGTTACTACAGTAACGCAATATGTCGCAAATTAACATTGTTACTACAGTAACACAATATATTGTTGCTACTACATTAATGCAATATATCGCAATATATCGTTGTTACTACAGTAACACAATATATCGTCGTTACTACAGTAATGCAATATATCGCAATATATCGTTGTTACTACAGTAAAGCAATATGTCGCAAATTAACGTTGTTACTACAGTAACACAATATATCGTTGTTACTATAGTAATGCAATATATCGCAATATATCGTTGTTACTACAGTAACACAATATATCGTTGTTACTACAGTAATGCAATATATCGCAATATATCATTGTTACTACAGTAACGCAATATGTCGCAAATTAACGTTGTTACTACAGTAACACAATATATCGTTGTTACTACATTAATGCAATATATCGCAATATATCGTTGTTACTACAGTAACACAATATATCGTTGTTACTACAGTAATGCAATATATCGCAATATATCGTTGTTACTACAGTAACACAATATATCGTTGTTACTACAGTAACGCAATATATATATACGTATATGCAGTAAGATGAGTATCATGTCTTTGCGCGGTTTACAACAGGAAGTTGTAGTTTTTCTCCTGGTCTACTTCCTGTCTGTGACACATCCAGAGAAGAGGCAGAAAATACTTCTGCTGATGTTTTCTTTGCACCAGAAACTCTGGTTGTAACTGGAGACTGCAGAGGTCGACTGAGGGAAGTTAAGAAACGTTTGACGGACGACGTTCTAGAGACTAATTGCCAGCAGAAGAACAAACATGGCTGAAGAAAATCAAGCTGAAATGAGTTTCTTGGCAACTATCCTGACATGCTTTGTTGTTTTTTAAGAAGCATCTGTGGACGTGGTGAGTTTCTTCAGGGTTCAGACGAGGGCTGCACGATATATATTGAAAAAAGATCGCACGCATATGGCGGGGAAAACATGTGCGATAAATTATAACTAAATTAGCAGTAAGTAAAAGTGCACTTCGATCAATCAGTGTCACTTTCTGTAAAGTTGTCAATTTGTACTTCTATGTCTCGTTGTTGTTTATGTCTCCGTCTGTCTGTGAACTGTGCAGCGCAGCTTGATAGGCTCGGTTGCTATGGCGACGCGTCTTGGCTGATTATATCCACGGAAGTAAAACTAACTTATGATCTAGTCAAACACTAGTGATCCAGTCACTCGTCTCTTTCAACCTCCTTTGTTAAAGCAACATATTGTAAGAACTTTTCATCTCGTCTCAGTTGTTTTCTCATAAGATCGTGAACTTCCAAACAAACCTGTCCGTCTTCACCGTATGCTAACGAGCTAAGTTGTCAGCGTCATTTATAAAGTGTTATGTGTGCGTCTTCACCGTATGCTAACGAGCTAAGTTGTCAGCGTCATTTATAAAGTGTTATGTGTGCGTCTTCACCGTATGCTAACGAGCTAAGTTGTTAGCGTCATTTATAAAGTGTTATGTGTGCGTGTACAAGGAGGTGGATTTATTATTGATTTGGTGATATCGCGACGCGCCGGCGGCTCCTCTCTGATGTCGCTCAGTTTTGGCGGGAAACCGATGCAAGTCCCGCGAGACTGAGCGTTATAAGAGATATTTTTATACCAGCATGTCGACACCGAAGTGCGAGAATAACTTAAAATGGAAATATCATCGTTTCCTTCTCTTAACCCCCGGACCTACACTACAGTACTTGCGGCTACATTTTTTAGGTGAAAGAAAAAAATATCGCATTAATATCGATATCGCAATTCAAGACACCATTATCGAATATCGCACTTATTATCAATATCGTGCAGCACTAGTTCAGACCCAAAAAGTCTCAATCGAAATTTTGAAAAATGTGCTAAAGTACGCGGGAAACCTTAAAGAAATTAATTAAGAAATTACCTTTTTTTTTATTTAGTTTCAAAATATTTTTTTGTCACTTTACTTAAAAGGTCATGTTTCGGCCAAATGTGACAAATTCCCCCAAAATAACGCAGTAAAAAAGTCCCAAAAATGTCGGAGGACGTGCGACTTTTAAGAGGCTGTAACTTCATTTTAGGCGTTGTGGGACAAAAATCCGACTTGGTCCATGGAATTCTTTAAAAGTATTAAAATAAATATTGTAATCTCTAATATATTAGTCAAGATGATTTAACTTGTGAACAAATGTAGTTTTTTTCTTGATAAATCCTCCGTTTTCTGCTCAACATTTGAGATGTTTGTGTTCCTGTTCAGACTCGTGTATTTGGGTCACTTAAGAAGAAAAACTGAATATATTCACGGGAACATAAATATGTTCCGTAAACATGATCTAAAACACCACAGACTTAATCCTCGGAAGCAGCCGCGAGTAAATAAACAAACAAACAACATCATCTACTGCTCACGTTTGTACGAAGCAGTTTGTGTTTGAATCGACCACTTTACTGAAAAACTAGGTTCTTGTGAAATACTTTTCTTGATGCTCAGGAAAAAAAAACCTCTTTCATGTGACTCGTAATGGACGTCACTGGTGAGATGTTTTGTTTCTGGCGCAGGAGGTTGTTTTGAAACAAGAGCAGGGGGTTCGACCATTAGATCTACATTTCAGATCTTCCTCCTCTGACCTTGGAAACGTTGAGTTATTAGACGTCGACTCTCGTTCTTGTTATTTCAATGCAAAAATACCCTGGAATTGTTATCAGATCGCAGTCGCAGCACGAGGCCAAGAACATCAAACAGCAACAGGCGTCGCTTTATCTGAAGAGTTGACGTGTGTGTGTGTGTGTGTGTGTGTGTGTGTGTGTGTGTGTGTGTGTGTGTGTGTGTGTGTGTGTGTGTGTGTGTGTGTGTGTGTGTGTGTGTGTGTGTGTGTGTGTGTGTGTGTGTGTGTGTGTGTGTGTGTGTGTGTGTGTGTGTGTGTAACTCAAGACTATTGTTCCACGGTTCTGGTTCCTCAGAGTCAGGAGGTTCTATTAGGTCCATAAACTCCTGGACTTTCATTCAACTCCTGGAAGAAGAACAGATGTAAGGGAACGAGTCGCGCTGCTGTGAAACAATAGTTATTCAAGAATTGTCGACTTTACGTCAACGTTTGAACACTTGTGTGCCTGATCGCACACTTGTGCACTAAAGTGTTCACACTGAGCAGAACATTGAGTGTGGATCGATGGACACTTTCTCAACGGCCGCCATCTCAGTGACGTAGATGACGCTACGAAAACACTCATTTTACTTCATAACTTTGCTGTCAAGTGTCGGTGATAGAGTTTCAACGACTGGTTACAATTGGGTTCAGAAAGTACCGTATTTTCCGGACTATAAGTGTCTCCGGAGTACAAGTCGCTCCAGCCATAAAATGCATCATAAAGAAGGAAAAAACATAAATAAGTCGCACTGGAGTATAAGTCGCATTTTTGCGGGAAATGTATTTGATAAAATCCAACACCAAGAACAGACATGTGATCTTGAAAGACAATTTAAAATAAAACTAGAGGCAACAACAGAATAATTGTACGTTACGTTACATGTAACTGAGAACCTGGTATGTTAACATAACATATGAAGAGTTATTCAGAGAACTATAGCATAAATAACTAACAAGTTTACCAAACCATCCGTGTAACTCCAAATCACTCAAATCACATGAAATCTTCATCCTCGGTGTCACTTTTAAACAACTAACTAACTCCGGAGGTAGAAGATGCGGCGCTTCCTCTTCTACGTCGAAACTATCAACACAGGCCTAGAGCCTGAAAAAAGTATTGTTCAGGAACCGTTACAAAGTGCAGGTATCAGTACCGAAAATATTCAATCAGTACCCAGCCCTACTGACTCGCATCAGTACTTCACAGATATTGAAGGGAAGTTACCTTTTGAGTATTCTTTTCATCTTTTCATCGGCAAAAATTGAAAAGTAAGGAATAGAAAGTGTAGTTTGTGCAGAAAACTACAGTTGTCTTGACTTTTTTCACAGCGACTACCCTTGTTACTAGATCCTTTTAAAACATTTCATAAATCTAATATTGTATCGTCTTATTAAACATTTGACACCAAACTATCTCCAGAGTATTGTCTAGTTCTTACTCAATAATACTCCATTATAGACCTTCATTCGACCACAAACGTTGAACTCCAGCGATCACATGATGGTCCACTGAGCGAATAAGAAACCGTCGGAGCTTCGATCTGATAATAGTGTAGCAAAAACAAACATGGATTCTGCTCCAGAACAATTGTTACTTTGTTCTCCTGACAGTTGTGAGTCCAGTCGCTCCTTCTTGTCTCCAGAGCAGATCCAAGTGTCTCGACCTCTGGGAAGGACTCGCCCTGGAGCTCGGGTTCTAGGAACCTCGCCCACTCGTTTTTACGACGTTGGCTGGAGCGTGGCGGTGAGAAACTGAACGACTGTAACTGAAGAACATCACAACAATCAATGGCTCCTCAGAGGCTCCTGATGGAGAATGACTTTAGTGGGAGTCGAACCTTCTGGAGATCCATGTGGACTTCTTGGATCGATTGTGTGATCTTTGTACCACATGTGTCTCGTCTCGTTCCAGAGAGAACTGACCAAATGGATTATCTTCACGCTCTTTTGTGCTTTTCTTCTGAATATCTTTGTGAGAGTTGACGTGAGGTGAAGACGAACATCCATGTTTTTATCTCAAATGCGAGGTAGAAAACTGATGAGTTGAAACTTAACATGAATTAAAATATTCAATGTGTTTTCAGCTGGTGTAGTAGTACTCGAAAATGTCCCTGAACTAATATTTCAATTCCTTTTATGCACTTTTATGTTTGAGAAAATCCATGTCATCAGAATAATAATAAGGTTGAAAAGCACTGATCTCGCGGGAAACTGAGCGTTATAAGAGATATTTTTCTCCCATCATGTCGGCACCATTTTTAGGTGAAAGAAAATAACATCGCATTAATATCAATATCGCAATTCAAGACACTATTATCGAATATCGCACTTATTATCAATATCGTGCAGCACTAGTTCAGACCCAAAAAGTCTTAATCAAACTTTTAAAAATCAGCTAAAGTATGCGGGGGTTTGTATAAGAATCCAAACGCGTGAAAATATTTTAATTTAGTTTCAAAATATCTTAATGTCACTTTACTTAAAAGGTCATTTTTCGGCCGAATGTGACAAATTCCCCCAAAATAACGCAGTAAAAAAGTCCCAAAAATGTCGGAGGACTTGAGACTTTTAAGAATCTGATTTAATTCAAACCTGTTTGGATTGAGACGAAGAAAATTAGACAAAAAAGTAACAATAATGTAATAAAAAGGACGTAAATAACATTTTTGCAATGTGGATAAATAAGGACAAAATCCGGTTTGGTCCATAGAATTATTAAAAGTATTAATATTAAATGAATATTATAATCCATAATATATTAAACAGTCAAGATGGTTTAACTTGTGAACAAATGTCGTTTTTTTCTTGATAATCCCTCCATTTTCATGGCTACATTTTTAGGTGAAATAAAAAATATTACATTAATGTCGCAATTCAAGACACCAATATCGAATATCGCACTAATTTCCAATATCGTGCAGCCCAATATGTATACATATATATACATGTACTGCATCCTTGAATGACTTGAAGTCGTGCTCCAGTCTCAGAGCCACTGCTTACGTGACCCTTGACTGATCTATAGTTCTTCAGCTGTAATTGACTGACATCTGCAGGAACCAAACAAACACATTGATTTATTGACGCGGTGAGACGGTCGCGTACAAATTTATTCAAGGTGGTGATGATGTTGTGCATCCATGTGGAAGACAAGAGTCCGTGAACCGGTGTCGGCCGGTCCAAAGTAGTCGCAGCTGCGTCTTGTTTTTTGTTTTGGTTTCGAGATCTTTGTGCCGATAGAATAAGATTCATCTTCCTGACGGTCCGGAGCCAACGTTGACACGATTGTTCAGGAAATGAGTGATAAAAGTAAAGTTCCACCTGTAAATTTAAAAAATAAAACAGTATGTGCAGACAATAAATAACCTTAATAAGTTATAACATGTTTTATAACCAGTGTTCACATACACTTAAATCATCTATAAAACACAGAGTCGGCTTTATTTTTTGATTGACACAAGGCTGATCAAATCTTCTAGTGCTCCCACTCAATGGGCGGAGCTTATGACAAAAAAAGCCAGCCCATTGGTCGGTGTTCTTACTTGTACACAACACAACAATAATACAAACTACAGCTAGGTAACAATAGAAAATGAAAAATCAAAACATTATAATAAAAATGTATATTACGATAATAATGAATCATACTTTAATTTAATATATAAAATTAATATAATATAATTATATTATAATATAAATACAAGTTAGTGCAAGTTTTTTATATTTAATCCAACTATATAAAATATTGTATACAAAAGCGTTGTGTAGTGTTTACACCCCCCCCCCCTCCACACACACACACACACTTCTTGTTTATTAATTGTTGTGTTCTTTTATTAAATTATTATAATGTATTTTCTTTATTCTTTATAACAGCTTTTATTGTTTATGAATGATCATTTATTTGTGTTACTGTTATTATCAATGGAACTAGTCTTGGACAATATGGTTCTTAATCCTAAAATATATTTTAGCTTTTACTTTATTTGAATTGTGTAAAACTATATTTGAATAATCGATCGTCTCTTAAACCGACGGCTTCTATTCATTAACACCAGGACGAGCTCATGAAGACGACAGAACGGGGCGTCGACTGGTTTTAATTTGAGCGTCAATCATCAGTTTTATCGCTGCCCAGCAGAGTGTGTTGTGGGCGTGGATTCTGACATATGTATAATTAAACGTTCACTTAAGTGTGTGTGTTTGACTCCTTGAGCCAGATGCTGTGTATCACTTCACTTCTTCACTGATTTTTTTTTTTTGCTTCTCAAACTCGTGGAATCTTTTTTTTAAAATTAAACAGTGACTTTTATTTGATAATGTCACTCATTAGATTTATTTCTCCCATGATGCAAATGGCCTTCCATTAGTATCAAGGTAGAATTATCTGAGTCGTTCTATGAAACTGATGCCGTTTTTTATTAGGGCTTTAAAGTGAAAAATAATGTCAATATACGTTTTAAAACATAAAATTAATAAAATAAAATAGTAATTCAATTCCCTGAGTCACATGTTTTTATGTTATATCATATCAAGTCATTTTAACAAAGTGTCCCCAAAGTCTCATAATAAATACGTAATAAAATATAGGAATATATGATATAAGCCTATATATTTTACCTCATAAACCTACTGGAAACATCTTTAATGTTGTTTTGTTTGTATCTATTATCTTCATTCTTGTCTTTATTTGAACCTTTTCGAGTATTTATACATATATATATATATATATATATATATATATATATATATGTATAGAAAAAAAATCTAATTTACACTGTTAACAATTAACAGTGTAACAAAAATTGTACCATGCTTAAATTGTCTAGTTATTACAAAGACACTGTAGCTTTAAATAACAGACCGTCGATGATTACTTTCAGTTCTGCCGGAGCCAAGATCTCAAGCAGGCAAGTACTCATTGTGGACTTACTGATACCAGTACTAGTGTGATGGCAACATATTTACTTTAGTCATTCATTTGAATGTTTTCTTTCCTAAATAAACAGCAAAGTGTAAAAATCTCTACCGAGAGTTGATGAAACAACATTTTGAGTTTGTGCTTTTTTTATCATCGTTTATTTATACTTTTGTTCTTGCAAAGAATTGATTGACAGCAATGTTTGTCTAAAGCTTTGTTTCATTTTGGTAAAGATTTTTTTTCTTATTTTTAATCATTGATGCTGAAAATATTTTCAAGAAATAAAGGAATTGAAATATATGAATAAGTTTAGTTTCTTATGTTGCATGTATTTGTACAACCTGAACCTCGAAACAACACTAGTACTTGTACACGACGAGAGTATTTTATTGGAAGATAAAGATAATCCGACACCACTCTGGGTGAACAAAGAAAATCTATCCTTCTTTGCTAAAAGTCTCAGAAGATTACAAACCGTTTCCTGAACGATCCGAGGAAAAGTCTTTTGGTGTCTAATCGTAGCTGAAGCTGATCTTCAGTCGACCACGAGTGTCCATGAAAAAGAGCCGAAAATCTGATCCATTTTTTATTTTTCTCTCCGGTACAAACACTTGATCAGATTTTGTTTCTCACTTGAGATTTCTTGAATTAATATCTTATTTTTATGACGTCGATGTGGACGCTTCACTTCTCAAACATTAACAATTGAAACAAACAGAATGTAGTTCGTTACAAAAAAACCACAAGATGTGTTTTTACTAAACATTTTTCCTCATAAAATACACACATTTAGATGTTCCTCATCATGACCATGTTTTGAACTTATTACTTTATAAAGTTGCTCTGAAATCTGGGCGAACAAGAGGTTACGAGAGTCCATGATGACGTAACAATGGCTTCAGCCACCTGTAATCACGGCCCGCTTTGTTTATACAACGAGTCCCTTGGAGGCGGAGACTTCCGTGGATTGATGACGCGCGATGACAAACCTCGATGCTTGACCAATCATAGCAGAATGTGTGTATTTATGGTCAACAAGATTTCATCTCCAGAAAAACCAAGTGCAAAAACTGAAAAACCCCGATGTTTCTCCGGCGTATGTCTGAAACTGTGGAGAAACTTTGTACCGGTGAACTCCCATGATGCATTTCTACACACTGATCTCATTTAGTGACAGTTGCTACGATACTGTTTTTGAATTTCTACGTATATGAAAATATGTAAAAAATGAGTGACATTGCAAAAGTGCTTCAGTGGTATAGTGACCCAAGCTCCCATGATGCTTTGCCGCCCAGCAGACCGTTGTTGAGTTTGCGGGTGAAAAATAGAACTGAAACTACTTTGCTTTGATTTGGCTTAAACATCAGCTTTAAAAGCTGCTGGAGTCAACTGTATCCTCTCGTCCTCAGTCATTACTGCTTTCATTTGTTTTCAGTCCAAAATGTGTCCAAACATCAGCTTTAAAAGCTTCTGGAGTCAACTGTATCCTCTTGTCCTCAGTCATTACTGCTTTCATTTGTTTTCAGTCCAAAATGTGTCCAAACATCAGCTTTAAAAGCTTCTGGAGTCGACTGTATCCTCTTGTCCTCAGTCTTTACTGCTTTCATTTGTTTTCAGTCCAAAAAGTGTC